>NC_073401.1:12351018-12546018 GCF_028641065.1 Leucoraja erinaceus | reverse complement strand
TGCTTTGTGATTTAGGAATTCCTGTAAAAGAATCAATACCAAAACCACCAACTCCAGATATTAAGGTAAGATATTAAGTAATTACAACTCCAGTGGGTCTACTTTATCTTATAACCCTGTTTAAAACCATGACAAGGTAGAGATTAGATTTTCATTAATGTAAGTGCTAAATATGTACCCTTTAGATAACTGATGCTTTCCTCCATAAACAAATGTCCTGTAAATTGTAGCGATTCCAAACAAACCATGGTTCATTGTCTTGTCCACTTTACTGAAGATGTTGGATGTACAGCACATGGTAGCACAATGATGGAAGCAAAAAAAAAATATTAATTCCAAAGTTTGAAGCGTAGGGAGCATAATATTTCCATTTTATTAATTAGCACAACATGTTATGCTGGTCCCTGCGGAGCAGATGGCTAGATTTCATATCTGGAGCAAAGGATCAGCAAGGCACCTCAAGGTCCATTGTGATTCCTTGTTGTTCATCTGGTGTTATTACACGTACATTGTCCATTCCCAGTGGGGTTCCTGTCAGCAACAATCAACAATATTCTAGGACCTCGTAGCTGATTTTTCATACCTTACCCACCTGAAAATTTCATTGCCTCCAGTTATCAGTTTATTGTATTTTTGAGTATTATATATTATCTGTGTGTTATCACCTTTAAGGGCCTGTTAAGCTGCAACAAGAAAGAATTTAGTGGTTCCGTTGACGGCATATATGACTCTCTTTGAAGCACGGAGGTGAATAGAAAGGAGCAATGGAGAGAGAAGTGATGGAGGAGAAAATGGAAAGGAGAAAGAGAAAGTGTGGGAGAATGTGTGAATACGCGAGTGGGAGAGGGAGAGCATGTGAGGGAGAGAGCATGTGTGTGGGAGAGAGGGCAGAGGGGGTGAGAGGGAGATTGCATTCTTCAATAAATTGCCAAGCCATATCTGTGAGCTATAATTAAAGATGTACGAGGAGATCATTAGTTTCAACAATGTATTATTGAAGTTGACCCTGGCAACAAATGAGACAATAAAATAATTGTTAATACTTTGGTTTTACCAAACTGTCTCATTCCTTTTTAGGAGACGAAGAAAATAAAGAACGCAAAGAAAAAAGATGAAAAGAGTTCAAAAGCAGGAAAAGACAGTGCAACAAAGCCAAAACATAAACTAGACAAATCAGCCCACAGTAAGTGGTATTTTTGGTTTGCCCAAGTCTCAACAATGCCACTTAACCTGATGTTTTAAATCCAGGCATTTTTTTGCAGTCAAAACTGATTAATTAATTTCTATGGACTATGGACTATTTCTATGGACTCTTCAATAAAGGGGCAGTAATTACATTGTATTAATAAATAAGTGAAAATACTTCTGGCAGTATAAGCATTTTCTCTGTGGATAGAGTCATACAGTGTGGAAACAGGCCTTTCGGCCCCAGTTGCGCACACTGACCAACATGTCCCATCTACACTAGTCCCAAGTGGCTGCGTTGGGGCCCATATCTCTCTAAGCCTGTCCTATCCATGTACCTGTCTAAATGTTTCGTAAACGCTGCGATAGTACATCAGGGTGTGATGGAGCAACCTACATTTACATCTTTTTCAAATGTAAAAAATGAATAAACCAATTCACAGGACAGGGAAGGCGAGTCCACTGAATGGTAAAACGAGGGTGGTATTACATATCAGCAACGTACACCTCAGGAGGACGAAGAAAACACTTTTAATGATAGTCAACGGCCACTATGAAAAAGATATTTCAAAAACCTCAAACACACCTGTCTCCAGGAAAGGAAGCTTTAAGGGCCTGTTCCTGTGCTCTACAGTTCTATGTTAAAGGCTGACGTATGCAAACCACAGATGATCCTGGTCTTTTACCTACCTTGAAATTGTCCTATTGACTGTCAAAAAAATACCAAAGGATATTTATTGCAAAAAGATTGATAAACACAGATCTCACTGGAATAAACCAGAGACCTGACTTACAATATGGTGCTCTAACTGTGCACTGCAAAAGTAGAACAGACGCATAGAACATGAAACAGTCCAGGCCGAGGAACAGGCCCTTCAGCCCACAATGTCTATGCCAAACATGATGCCAGGATAAACTGATCTCCTTTGTCTGTACATGATCCGTACCTTCTATTCCTTGTGCCTGGACAAATTTGAAAAGTTAATCCGTTTCACGAAGAAGGGAAAATTATTAATTTTCAGGCAGCAAGGTGGCTCAGCGGTAGAGTTGCTGTCATACAGGGCTTCCCGCGCCAGAGACCCGAGTTCGATCCCGACTACGGGTTCTGTCTGTACGTTCTCCCCATGACCGCGTGGGATTTCTCCGAGATTTTCAGTTTCCTCCCTCACTCCAAAGAGGTCCGGGTTTGTACGCCAATTGTCCCTGGTGTGTGTGGTACAGTGTTAATGTGTGGGGATCGCTGGTCGGTACAGGCACAGCGGGCCGAAGGGCCTGTTTCCGCGCTGTATCTCTAAACTAAAAACTAAACTAAACAGGAAGGACGAATCATTAATAGGTTGCAAGTTAAAATGTAATGTGGTGAAATTTTCCAGGGAGCTCGCTGGTCCCCAGTGCCACAGAATCACAATGTCTCTTTTTCACCAGGTGCCCACAACAGTTTCCATAAACAAGCGCAGATTACATTCTGCAGGAAAGTATTTCCTCACCTGCGTTTGAGTGAAGTCTTAACCATTCAATCTTCTGTTGCATATCAGTGCAATTTACATAATTTGTTTAAAACATTTAGAGATACATCAGGGAGATAGACCCTACCAAGACCACGCCGACCTTCGATCACCCATTCTCCCTAGTTCTGTGTTATCCCACTTTCTCAACCGCTCCTTACGCACAGAGGCCAATTGACCTACAAACCCGCACGTCTTGGGATGTGGGAGGAAACCGGAGCACCTGGAGAAAACCCACACGGCCACAGGGTGCTGTGAGGCAGCAACTCTGCCAGCTGAACACTGTGCCACCCTGTGCACCAACGCAACATCCTGATAAACATTTGTGTATCAATTTTCTTTTACAGAGAAAGGGAAAAAAAAATCTGATTCTGTGATTTTGGAAGAAGTCCCGCCAAAGCATCTCTTTATCGATTTTAAGATACAGTTCCAACGGTGGTTCTCCACAGCAGAAGCATGGAAAGAAATAAACATAAAAGATTCCACAGTTGTTTTCCTCAAATTGTAACTGCAATTCAGCAATAAATATAATGATTATTACTTTCAATCCATCTATTGTATTTTATAATTGGATAAATATAATATATTTATATATTATTTATTTCGTTATTTCATATTATTTAGTTACTTGTTCATTGAAGGTGAAGCTTCTTTGAAATCAAATAGTATTTATGCTTTAAATTATGCAAATGCTCTTTCAACCCTGACCTTATACTTGCGTTGGTATTAGTATCGTCAAGTGCACTGAGATGCAATGAAAAGCTTTGCTGTCCAGGTAAATCACACTGTACCCAAGTACAATCAAACCACACATGAGCATGGCAGGAATTACAATAGAGAAAGGAAACAGAGTGAAGAATATAGTGTTTCAGCTAGAGAGAAAGTGCAGATTTTAAAAAAAAAGTGCAAGGGAGGCAATGAGGTTGATTGGGAGATCGAGAATAAATCCTTTGCATATGGGATGTCTGCTCGAAGAGTCTGAAAGCTGGGGGATGGAGGTGTTCAGGAATCTGGTAGTAAATGCTTTCAAGCTTTTGTACCTTCTGCCTGACAGGAACGGGGGGGGGGGGGGGGGGGGGAGAGAGAATGGCTAGAGTGTAAAAGGTCCCTGATTATGTTGTCTGCTTTCCCGAGGTGGATGGAGTCCATAGGGTGGGAGGCTGGTTTATGAGTCGGACTGGGCTGTGTCCACAATTCTCTGTAATTTCCTTCAGTCTTGGGCAGAGCAGTTGCCAACTCGAGTTGTGATTCATCCTGATGTGAAAAATATACATCTTCTAGATGCGCTGGGACGCATCCACAGTGATGTGATCTGGGGTCATCGGGCCCAGGTGACCCAGCCGGGGTTGATCAGGCCCCGACTTGCGTCCCAGCATGCTTTCTACGGTGTATCTGTAGACATTGGTAATTGTCGTTGGAGATATGCTAACTTTCCATAGACTTCCGAGGAAGTAGAGGTGTCGGTGTGTTTTCTTGGCTACAGTGTCCATGGGCCTAGACCAGGACAAGGCGTTGGTGATATTTACACCAAGAAAGCTACCCTGGCATATTTCGACTGTGCCACAGCAAAAAATGTTGATCTACTTTGAATCAATGGTGTGTTGAGTAGGTGAATCGGGAACCAGAGGACATAGGTTTAAGATGAAGGGGAAAAGATTTAATAGGAATCTGAGGTGTAACTTTTTCACACGAAGGGTGGTGGGTGCATGGAACAAGTTGCCAGAGGAGGTAGTTGAGGCAGGGACTATCCCAACACTTAAGAAACAGTTACAGTAGATACTGTAGGTACATGGATAGGATCGGTTTGGAGGGATATGGACCAAATGCGGGCAGGTGGGACTAGTGTAGGGTCTCGACCTGAAACATCACCCATTCCAGAGATGCTGCCTGTCCCGCTGAGTTACTCCAGCTTGTTGTGTCTATCTTTAGTGTAGGGACATGTCGGACGGTGTGGGCAAGTTGGGCCGAAGGGCCTGTTTCCACATTGCATCACTCCATGACTCTACTTTGCAGTTTCCAGGTAAATCTTTTTGCTGTCCTGTAGCATTTTCGGACCCGAGTTGCTACAAAAGTCGAACACAACTTAGCCTTGCATGGCTACACAGTCAGAGCCATCATTTGCACGCCAATGTATTAAGGAACAGTTATCCAGCATCTTTCATTTTACAAAAATGCAAGCAGAACATAAACAGTACAGTACAGAAATTGGCCCTTCAGCTCACAATGTATGTACTGAACATAAAGATAAAGATAAAGTAATCTCATCTGCCTGCACGTGATCCATATCTCTCCATTTACCGCATGTCCATGTGCCTATCTAAAAGCCTCTTAAACACCATTATCACATCTGCCTCCACCATCACCCTTCTGTGCAGCACATTTCATGCATATTCCTTTTTAAACTTTGCCCCTCTCACCTTAAAATTACGCCCTGTAGTCTTTGATATTTCCAACTTGGGAGAAAGATTCTGACCGTCTATGCCTGTCATAATTTAATATAGTCCTATCAGGTCTCCCCTCGACCTCCAGCGATCCAGATAAAACAATCCAAATCTGTCCAAACCTCCTTATACCTTCTAATCCAGTCATCATTCTGGTACACCTCTTCTGAACCGTCTCCAAAGCCTCCACATCTTTCCTGCAATGGCGCAACCAGAACTGCCCGCAATACTTCAGATCTCTTATAAAAGTCCTACAGCATTTTACAAATATTTGCATTTATTACTTGATGACTTGCTGTAGATTGGGTGATCTGGAGATGGAAATAGATTATCCGAAATCAAAACCAGTCGAAAATAACGTTGAGGCATTTGGTGGTTAATTACTTGGTTGGTAATTCAGGGCCCCGGGTCATGAGTTCAAATCAGAACATTTAAAAACATTGAATTCAATTTTAAATCTGTAATTGAGAGCTTGTCGTAATGGCTGACTGATGCACGTGCCTTACTGTCTCAGAAATATTTAACAAAATCAGAGATTCTGATCCACAAATGAGTTAAGATATAGATTGACAGCATAGATACAGGCCATTTGGCCCATCAAGTCTGCTCCAATTGTCAAGCACTCATCTACACTAATCCTATGCCAATTCCATTTTCTTGTCTCCCACATTCCATTCAGCAATCTCCAGATTTTTCCACTCACCTACATGCTGGAGCAATTTACATAAACCAATTAACCTCGTTGTTACCGAGTGGGATAGAGACCTAGAGATAGTCACAGGAAGAACCTGCCAACTCCACCTTGAAACAGAGGAGCCATTAGACATTAGCCGTTAGCTGGCTGTATCACCGTGCCACTAACAAGAGTAGCACACCAACAAGGTGGGACGAATATAGACACAGGACAAGTGCTGGAATAACTCAGCGGGTCAGGCAGTGTACCTGGAGAAAAAGGATAGGTGACATTTCGGGTCGGAACCCTTCCTCAGACGAATGGTTGTCATGATTTCCTGCAACCACCTGCTCAGAGAAACTCGCTTGTAGCATCTGCTGGCCTTGAATGTAACTGAAAAAAATCAAACACCACTCCATTGGGTAAGGCCAGAGAGTCAGAGCCATCGTTTACACAGACTTGTAAGGTCCAAATGGGCTGCATCTGTGCTGTGTAACGCGACAACACTCAACTCATTTGTGGATAGAAAAAATCTCTAATGGTAGGTTAAGAATAAATCGTTTTTATGACTTTGATTGCTTTCTAAAACCCCTTTTTCACGGGGCGACTTGACGCAAGAGTTAACCATAGTTGACCATCGTGGGAACCTCTTGCGATAACCGTACGGCATTCTCCAAGGGTGACTTGTACACTTGTGGTTGAACATTGCAACATTATATGCACGTAGTGGCCAGTGCGATATCCGTACTGACTCTTGCGTTTACCGTGGGAACTCCTGCGAACGGTGAACCCGGAAGCTGGACAGAGGGGACAGAAGGTGAGTAAAAATTGTCTTCTGTGGGATTGAATTAAAAAAATAAAGATTTACATCCGCATATGGACATCAACTTATTCATGAGAAAATAACTATAATCTTTAAAAGGGACTTTACTGAAAGGTCCCGCATTTTTATGGTCCGTGAGAAAATTTTCACATGTACTTCTTTGAGAGATACAGCTCGGAGTCCTCGCCGCCCAGCGATCGATGCCTTTCCGAAGCAGGGTCCGGAACGCTACCAATCAATGTTCGCCAGAGACCCGTGTAAAGGAGTGAACTGCACATGCTGGTTTAAAACGAAGACAGACACAAAAGGCTGGAGTAACTCAGCGGGTCAAGCAGCATCTCTGGAGAAACAAAGGTGGTGTTTCGGGACGAGACACATCTTCAGACTCAATTCCGATTAGGATGTCTGAAGAAGGGTTCCGATTCGAATCGCCACCTATTCTTTTTCTCCAGAGATGCTGCCTGACCCGCTGACTTACTCCAGCTTTTTATGTTTTTCTTCCCATATCTGACTTACCTGTTGAGTTACACCAACATTTTGTGTCCTTTTGTGTGTATTAACCAGCATCTGCAGTTCCTTTAGACATTACCCAACTTCAGATTTTAGAGATATAGCGCGGAAACAGGCCCTTCGGCCCACCGAGTCCGCGCCGACCACCTATTCTTATACACTCCAGGGACAATTTTACAATGTTACCGAAGCCGATTAACTTACAAACCTGTAATCTCTGGAGTGTGAGAGGAAACCGGTGCACCCATGGTCAGGATCGAACCCCGGTCTCTGGGCCTGTGAGGCAGCAACTCTACCACTGTGCCGCATGTAGTCAGATTTAATACATTGCTAATAGAGTCAATTATTAGTCAATTAATAACAGAATCAATTATTGTTCGTGACATTTCACCTATGAATATCAGACTATTTTCGCAGAGGTAAGGGCCAATTAGGCATAGCAAAAGGTATGAACACTTTTAAACATTTTCTTCCAACTATTTTGTCAAATGCAAATACAGGGAGAATGATCAAAGTGCTCACATGGCTCACTCTGTTAGAAACGTTGTGAGTTTAAATGTTCCGTGTATTCCTTCTTAAAGTATAAATTTTTGTGTGGCCAGGGGTGAGATTGAGAGCAGCTGGGAAAGGGCGGAGGGGGCGTCACGAATAACAGCGTTTCCCTGGATCCACTATTATTGGCCCATTCCCCAAGTCGGGACGGGATCTCTGGGAAAGGGTTGGGATTTCGGGGGAAAGGTGTTGTTGGGGATTTGTCGAGGGAGATCCCGGAAGGGTCCCGAGACAAAAATGGAATCGGGTGTCTCCTGATTACTCCACTGGCGCTGATTCAGACAGTTTTTGTCTACACTGAAACACGTTGGCATTTGAGATGGGCGCAACACATCGTCTTACTACCGTGGGAACTCTTTAACTCAGCAGCAGGCAGGCCTTGTGTGTGCCTCTCTCTCTCTCCCTCCCTCCCTCTCACACAGGCTGAGAGACTCTGCCTCAGTAACTGTTCTCGCTCCATCTGTGTCTCCCACATACACAGTAAAACTCTGCTTTGTGTGTGTCTATACCAATTCAACCAAGGGAGGATATGTATAGTGTGTTAAAAGAAAAGTGACAACATTTGTGCCACGTGATGATTTAATTACACTTGACAGTTTACAATGTCATTCAAGATTTAACGGGAAAGCTCGGGAGACGGACAAGTCACTCGCACAAATAACAGAAATGCCGAGTACCGTGGGAACTCTTTGTCTACCCCCCGTTATATCGTGTGATATCGTGTTAGACCACGACCACTTCACTCTGGCTACATCTTGCGTCAAGTCGCCCCGTGAAAAAGGCCTATAAAGTGAAAAGAAATTCAGGTTAAGTTTGTAGATTGGTTACTCCACACTAACCAATTGTAGTACTTTATGCTTCACCTGCCAGTGTTTCAAAAACTGTGCTCAATGATGGGATATTCGCCATGTCACCAGCAGCCCTGAATTTCCACAGTCCAACGGACTCGCAGAACGGGCTGTCCATAGCGTCAAACATTAATGGAGTGCTCACACCTTGCTAAATGTGACGTTTACTTGGATTTATTTAACTTAAGGAACATCGCCCACAACCCAATACTGGGGTCTTCTGCCGAACGCCTGATGTCTCGTCAAATCCGTGTCGTCAAATCCGTGCTGCCCTGCCCGTGCCCACAGGTCCGTTCACCTCCCGTGGTCCAAAAACAACTCTAGCTTAAACGCGATGCACAGAAACGATCTTTCGACAAAGTCCAGCAAACCACCTAAACCTCTCTCTAGTCTCTAGCGCCTACAGACCGACAAGGGCTATGGCTGTTTGAGTCACATTCACAGCCCTGCCCAAGAACCGCGCTCTTACCTGGTAAGCGCCGACAGGGGCCTTTACAGACGCAACTGTCAACATCTCCTTCCTGTGAAGGAACCACGTCCTGCAGTTCCGTATCCAGAGGTCACGCGTGTGATGTAGCCTCCAACTGTGGGCCGACTCGTCTCTCGTGCCCAGCTGCTGCAGAGCAACCACTGACCGTGCCCCCTGCGGCCTCACTACAACGTTCGCCACCTCCACTCTGCGGGTCTCCGGCACCGTCCCCAGTCACTTCCCCGGAGACGCGGATCTATGCCGCACACGCATGGGACGTGTCTGTAGGCCACCCCTTAGATATGGAGATTTTGTTTAACCATCTATACGTCCCCGTATGCGTTATTAGCGTTTCGGGTACCGTATTATTTAGTCATCAAGTGTTTCTGCTTATTGGCTTGCATTTAGTTGTGCTTCATTTCATTTCTACAAGGAAAGATGTAGATTGGTTACTCCACACTAACCAATTGTAGTTCTTTATTAGTAGAAGCTCCACCTCTTATACGGTTTATATTATCAAAACTCAGCTTATGCTGGCAGTCGAATAGTTGCTACGCTTGCTATAACAACATGCGGCTGAAGTGGACTGTAAGTGATCTTTAATAAACTATGTTGTACCATGTCGTGCGAATGACTGGGTCATTTACAAAGTTGACGAGAAAGTTTGTAGTGGAGAGATGACTCAACACCCAAAACACTAAATGTGGATGTGTCCTAGAGAGAAAATATATATATTTCAAATCAGAAGAAATAGTTGATGAGAGAAGTGGCAGTTGCTCAATCTGTAACTATGATGTTGTGCACAGTGTAGACACAAGGAACCACATATGCCGGTTTATAAAAACTAGTAACAAAGTGCTGGAGCAACTCTGTATAATGTCAGGAGCTGGCCAATGCACCCTTGAGTTACACCCTTGAGTTCCAGTCTTTGCATTTAGATAAGGTACAGGGCTGGGTGTGGGTGGGTGGTACACTGCATGCGGTCACCCGGTTTGCTCCCACATCCCAAAGATGTGTGGGTTTGTGGGTTAATTGGCCCTGTGTAAATTGCCCCCAGAGTGGAGAGAATAGATGTGAAAGTGGGATAACATAGTGGGGCTGAAGGGCCTGTTTTCATGCTGTATCTTTCAATCAATGTAAAAAGGTTGCCTTACTACTGATTTTCTTTCCAGCATTTTGTTCTCAAATCCCCTCAGCCCGACTCCACCTTCCCCAAGCTCAGTTTCAGAAACATATTGCATGTGATAAAAGCGACTATGCAGCTATACAGTTTCTTACCAATAGATAAACCACTTCTGCTTCCACCCTGCACAAGCAGGCATCAATTATTAGCTGACTGTATAATATTGTTGAGCAGTTCCTTCGCCAAGTTGAAGATTGGCTTTGCTCCAGCAGCTAAGCCTGAACTTTACTCGTTGACACTAGAAACCTATGAATCCCTGTTGCTGTCACCAGACCTTCTTCTCGCTGGTCACCAACTCCACATAGTGTCACAACAACTGTCCCAACATCGCAAGTGTCTAAAATGTTCCTGCATGACCTGCTGCAGAGCTTCGTCCAGAGTGCCGGAATTTCAATGCCATGTCAACAATCAGTTGCCAAGCCTCGTTCTTTGCTTCTGCAATATCATGTTTAGTAGAGTGTTAAATTTGTTCATGATACATGTATTTTTATTTCTATTTATTTTTAATGCACACTGAATGGACTCTGGTTGAGCAACGTTTTTTTGTTTCCTCTGGGTATGTGAATACTCAGGAAATGACAATAAAGATATACAATACAATACAATGAGGAAATGAATGCTACAATTTAAAACACCTATCTGAGATCATCAGTGGAATTTTGTGCTTGCCCACAAAAATCATTATTTGTGTTTGCATTATGTTTAATATTAAGAGAAAATATCACTTTCTGTTTATGAAATCATTCTTCACTGACGTGGAAATTGGTACAAGTGTTGACAACTCCCTGCACCCTGGGGATGTCAGTGTTGTTTAGAATAATGGTGACACTTCACATACGAGAACTTGCCATCGCCAACTGCGCTACCAATAAGCCATACTGAAGCTTTCATTGTGTAGAAATGCATATCAAACAGTGTAACATAAATATTTAAATTAAAATGATGAACTGTCACCAACCCGAAACATTACCTGGAGACACGAGGAACTGCAGATGCTGGAATCCTGAGCAAACATAAAGTGGCGGAGGAACTCAGCAGGTCACGCAGCATCTGTGGAGTGAATGGGCAGGCAATGTGTCGGATAGGGACCCTTCTTCATACTGATACATCGCCAGTCCATTCCCTCCATTGATGCTGTCTGACCTACTGAGTACCTCCAACGCTTTGCGTTTTTCTGATGATTCTTGGAGTCTCCACCTATAATTAAGGTCAAGTTTAAAGCCTGGATAGAAAACCGATTGGAGGTTTCAAGACAGAAAGTTGCAGTAATAAGGACCAGAGAAAGATTCCTCCTTGACAAGTATTGGAGAGTGTACTTTAATTGGCTATGTCATACACTCAGACTGATGTCTGAAGAAGAGTCCCAATCTGAAATGATGCCTGTCCATTCCCTCCACAGGTGCTGCCTGATCTGCCGAATTCCTCCAGCACTTTGTGTCTTAGGTTTAGACGCTAGAGAAACAGCGAGGGAACAAGCCCTTCGAGCCACTGAATCCGCACCGACCAGCGATTAGCACTGCCCTCCACACCAGGTACAATTTACAATTTTTACCGAAGCCAATTAGCTTACAAACCTGTGCATCTTTGGAGTGTGGGAGGAAGCTGGAGCACCCGGAGAAACCCCTCGCGGTCCCAGGGAGAACATACTAACTCTATACAGACAGCACCTGAGGTCAGGATCGAACTCAGGTGTCTGGCGTTGTAAGGCAGTAATTCTACAGTTGCGCCATAGCTGCGCCTAGGCTTTGCTGAAGCATTATCTGGTTCGCTTTCTAAAGTTTGCTGAACATGCTGCGTGTATACAGCATGTTCTGTCTTTATCATCTTCATGTAAACATGCTTGGGGATCACAAACTTGGACTAAACAAGTGTGGTGAGGTGAGGGAGATAATGACAACTGATGGGTGATGGTCTAAAACAAATACAAGTGATTCAGCTGCCCATGTACAATCCTCCCAATGGTCACTTTGATTTCCTTTCTTTGCAAACGGAAAACCTGCCTGTTTCTTCCAAGACTACAAAAATGTTAAAAGGTTTTTTTTTTGGCAGTAATCTAGTTTACCCATAACACAAAGCTAAAGTTCTCCTTTAAGATGGAATAGGCTCCTAAAAAAATACTGCCTATTAAAACATGTATTCCAATCTGCTCATATTTTATTTATGTCAGAATATTCCAGTTATGGTCTGCCACAAGATAAAGACCTCATTCATATTAATTTACTGAGATTGAATAGGAAAGTATGTACTTAGTTCTGACTCATGATTCTATTCCAGTCTATTTGTTCAATTTTTAGCTTTTGATGTTCAAGATTTCCCTTGCCTGCCTAGTCTTTCGTGACATTAATAACCACCCTGTTCCGCTACCATTATGAAGGATAACCATTATTTAAATACATTTTGCAACCTGCTGACCTCTTAATTTCTTTGTTCAGTCCATGTGTGGTTTAACATGGATTCTGTACATTTCCGACTGCTTCTGTGCCTCTGAAGCAAAACCTTCAGCTTAATTTTTAATCTTAGGGTCGTGTTCATCTGTGCTTTGCTGCTTTTACTTTCCAAGTAGTATAAGCTGCTGCATTATATTTTCTGATAATTAAACATCAGGAAAAGGAACATGTGCAGAAATGTTACAGGCGGGAAATTTAGGAGTTTAAGATAATGCACATTTTTTTAGTGGAATATCTCCACTTTGCTGATGTTTGTTCGTGAACCAATGCACTTTCAGCATTTGCATCCTTATCTCCGATCTCCATAGTTACACACTCTCGTAATCCCTGAGGAATGGGGGCACAGTGCATGTCTCTACATTGCACTGACGTTACAGTTTCTTTGACATGCAGCATGCAAGTAAACAGCAGTGAAAACTACCACAGCTCTTATCTCCAGGGTTTTGATTTATAATTGCCGGCTGGTGGAGAGAATTGCAAAAACCCAGCTGAGCTGAACCATTAACAGGGTAAGATCAAGTCACACCTTTGATAATGCTCGACTCACTCCTCACAACTAAATATTGAATAACTAATCGGTGATATGGATTTTAAATTTTGATATTACAGAGTGTGGGCAGTCTTTGTTCTTTGTTAGTCGGTGTTAAATCAGGTAAAATGTAAGAGTCTAAAATCTTAAGCATTACTTTGAATTATTCTGCTGATTCATCACTATATCATTGGAGGAATATTATTTTGCAACATATTTTAAGGTAAGAGACCTATGATAATCTTTGGAAATGTTTTTCACTTGTTTTTGTGCAAACATGTTTACTGGTTATTTATATTTATGCTGCTCTCGACTGGATTTAAGGCTGAAAACTAGATTCAGTAATGCTGATTCATAAACGCATGAGGAAGTAATTGCATTTCATTACACTAGAGTTCCATGATGGGTGGAAGCAAAGATAATATTCTGGCACTGTGAGGAAATTTAATTCCTTCATGTAACGAGGATTTACCTCCATGAGCAGCAAAGCTTCATCAGAAATAAAACATCTGATCCAATTTCTTCTGTGGCTATGGAATAAAAATACCTTTTGAATTGATTTACTAATGATGTTCCCTTATGAAAAAAATACCTGTCATCTGCTCTGTACTTTTTGCTTGAGATGATTCATTTATCTTTCTGTGGATCTGCGAGTGTGTGTGTGTGTGTGTGTGTGTGTGTGTGTGTGTGTGTGTGTGTGTGTGTGTGTGTGTGTGTGTGTGTGTGTGTGTGTGTGTGTGTGTGTGTGTGTGTGTGTGTGAAAGAGTGAGTGTGAATGTGAGTGTGAGTGAGTGTGAGTGAGAGTAAGTGCACGTACATCTCTCAGTGTGTGCCTGCATGCCGTTCATTTATCAGTGAGGAAAATGTATTCTTCAGAGATATATTCAATTTAAATTATCAATAAGAGGCAGCACTAAAATCGGGGGAAACGTTCCTATTTAACTATCTCCTTTGGGCAGTAATCTCGTATCAAAAGCAAGAACGTTGTAAATTCAAATGTCACTCTGGTCATTCAAGGCCACTTTGCCTGGGGCTTCCAGTATATTTTTACGATGAGCAGCAGAATTAGTCCTGCCAGTTCAATCAACGCCACTTAAAATCTAGTCATTACCACATTGTTGAAACTTTCCACATGTTGTACAGCAGGAATATTTTACTCTAAAATAAATTTCATTGGCTGTGAAACACTTTGCGATTTCTGAAATTATTGTAGATCTTATAATAGCACTTATGGTTGCTACCAATTCCCACATACATGCAAGGGTCTGTCACTATATCTCAATACCAGAAAAGAATTAGAGGATCGATCTCTTCTAATGTTGAAAGTGAAAATAAAACTCCAAATGCTGGAGATGCAACAAAAGCCCCCAGGAAATGCTGGATACACTCTGCAGATCAGGCAGTGTCACACTCAGCAGATCAGGCAGCATCAGTGAACAGAGAATGTTTCAGCTTGAAGACCCTTTGATCTAATTGTTACGTAGTGCAAAAACAATGTGGCAAATCTTACTAAGGATGTGGTCAGTGGGTCAATGGAGTAGGTGGCAAACTTTTCTTAAATTGCACGTTGGAGAATTTTATTAGCCAGTATATATGGGGAAAGGGAGAGGAGCAGTGGGTTGAGAGATGGAGAGAGTCATCAATATTGGATTTAATTGTAAACGATAAGACTGGAAGGAATTGTCAAAGTCAAATTCTTCAATAAGACTCGTGGATGACTTAATTAGCCATCAGCAGTGAGTTTATTTTACTTGCACAAGGAGAGAGTATCACAATCAAAGGCTGCGATCACAACTCTAAAATTAAGCTGGTACAGCGGAGCATTTATACACCATAAAGATAATTACTAAGGAAGTACAAGGGTGGGGTAGATTGATCGGTAAAGTACAGAATCTATACTTAACTTTTACATTACACAAAGGTCGAGACTTGTTGGCAATGGTAAAAAATAGCCAATTATTTTAGATGCGGAAACTTAATACAGCAAAATGTCTGGAAACGTATATGAGGTGTAGTAGTGAAGGTGAAAGCGAAATAAGAAAAACAGTATTTAAAAAACATTGGAAAAGAAAATCCAAATATGTTTTCTCACTGCACAGAGGAGAACTAAGGAAAAAATAGGGTCTATTGGTAACATAAAAGGTAATATGGGTACTGTCTTCATGAAAGGTTTACAGCTGTATTAAAGGCAAAGGGAAATGATGTTAAATCTGTAGATGAGGAGGAAATGTGTGAAATACTGGATGGGATGAGAAACTTAACAAAAAAAAAAGATGGTTTAGTAATTTAGCATTTGAAAATAGATAAATAGAACTAAATAAAATATAGACCTGGATGAAATATATATCAAGTTGTTAAAAGAAGCAAAGGAGAAAGTTACAATGGCTTTGATTATTCAATCACCTGTTGGTACAGGCGTGGTGCTGGAGAATTGGAAGGCAAACAGTGTGCTATTGTTTAAAAACAGAGGAAGGAATTAACCGAGTAATCACAGTCAAGTTAGTTTCAATTCTATGGTTAGATTATTGGAAACAATACTGAGAGACAGTATATATCTTCTTTAGAAAAGCACAAATTAATTAAAGACAGCGTGGATTTATGAAGGAAAGGTCGTCTTACTAACTTTCTAACACTTGAGGAGATATCAAGGAGAGTGGATTTGAAATTGCCAACACGGATTTTGACAATATCCCACATGACATGTAGTCAAAGAGTGCATTGAGTGGATCCCAAATGGTTCAGTGGCTGGAGGCCGAGGGTCAGTCAATGAGTGTTCATCTCCAGAAGCCTCTCGCTAGTTGAGTTCCGCAAGGCTCAATACACTGTCCTTTGTTTTTTTCCATTGTGTGCATTAATGATATAACCTTAGAGATAGGAGGCGTGATAAAGACATTTGCAGATGATGCAATAATTATTTATATATTTAACAGTGAGATCCAATGCTTTTGATTTCAAGAGTTTGTAGATGATTCAGTTGAGTAGGAAAATGAACTGTGATCGTGTGAGGTGTGGTGTAACATCCTTGGGGGTGCAACAAGGCAAGGGAATGTACAATTTACCCCTTCCCCTTAATAACCCTTTCTCTGGCTTCATATTTCACTCCTATTTTCTCCTTATCTCAGACTTTTGTCTTCTTTTCATGTCTGCCCATTTGCCAATCACCCCATATCACCGGACAGGTTCTGTCCCACCCCGTCACTATTCCAGCTTCCGTCACCCTAGTACAATCTGTCTGAAGACGGGACCTGATCCTAAATATTTCTGGTGCATGTTTTCCAGAGAGGCTGCCTGACCCGCTGTTACCTCAGTACTCTGTGTCTTTCAATGCACAATAAATGTGTTCATGTGCAAATAAAATAACAACTGGGAAATGTGTAAAGTCAATGAAATGATGAGCATACATTAAGGTAGCAGGACCTTTTGAAGGATGTATGTAAGATTTTTGTCGTCAATCTATTAATATTCAAGTTATTAATACAAAACTTCTACATCACTAAGGGTGACTAAGAAAGCTGTTTGTTGATGTATGTAAGAGTGTCGAGTATCCTCATACTTATAGTGTCTTATTTTGCTCCCTTGCAGAGAGACCATTGACGTCCTATCTCAGAATCATAGTGCTGTACATCACGGAAACAGGCCCTTCGACTCAACCTTTCAGAATGATTTTAAGGAAAAAAAGAAAAACACTATACTTTGCTCTGATGGCATCATTTATTTTTCTGGTTTTCAAATGGCAAAGTGGAATATCAGCAAATGACAAAGATAGTGAATGGAAACGCACTGCTACAATTCCTAAAGTTAGTAATGATGTGACTGAGACTACCCAATGTTTACCAAATAAAGCATACATCAACCAGACTGCAAAACTACCCAAGGTATACCAGAACTTCTTGGAATATAAACACTGCAGGACTTTCCAAACTCTGGTGAAACCAAAGGTATGCACTGATGAATTGTTCCTACTGTTAGCTATTAAATCTGAAGCTGCCAACATTGACAGGCGAGTCACAATTCGAAACACCTGGGGAAAAGCAGGAGTTATACATGGAGTTGAGATCAAACTAGTGTTTCTTTTGGGCGATTCCAAGAGGTTCCGGGGTCAGCCACTGCACCAATTGTTGGCGTATGAGATCAAGGAGTTTGGTGATATCCTGCAATGGGACTTTCAGGACAGCTTTTTCAACCTGACACTGAAGGAGATTCACTTACACCGATGGTTTGCTACAAACTGTCACTCGGCAAAGTTTGTTTTAAAGGGAGACGATGACGTCTTTGTGAACACATTGAACGTGTTGGAATATCTCCGAGGTTTTGATCCAAACAAGGACCTTTTTGTAGGGCACATTATTTACAATGCCAGACCAAAAAGGAATAATAAAATTAAGTATTTTATCCCTGAAATCATGTATAAACAGAAAACATATCCCGCCTACGCTGGAGGTGGGGGCTATATAATGTCCAGGAAAACTGTATTACGTCTGCATAAGGCAGCAGGCAATATTGACCTTTTCCCAATTGATGACGTGTTTGTTGGGATGTGTTTGTTACAATTGAGAATAACTCCCATCTCACATATGGGCTTTAAGACACTTGGTGTTCCTAAAGGATTTGAATTCCATCCATGTTTATATAAAGACCTCATCGTGGTGCACAAACTGAATCCAGCTGAAATGTGGATTATGTGGAGTTTAGTGACGGACACAAAGTATAAATGTGCGAGGATACAGGGAGAAGGGCACTAGTGAATTTGAACGTCAAACTCTGAAAACAGAACAGAGCTGGCAAGGAGCTCAGTCTAAGTGCCTTTGATGCTGCAACAAGCAAGATTTTTCATTCCACCTGTGCCTCACTGTACCTGTGCCTATGACAATGAACATGAAAGTGAAAGCTGAGATACTTCAATAAAATTTGGCACCTGAAGCACTGAAAGCAACAAGGGGGAGAATAACAAATGAAGGGTGGCATAATATGAACTGAATGTCCATATGCTGTGCATTTTGTGACAGTAGACTGTTGTAACTCCAAGGTCTAGCATTGTGCTTTCGACCGCTAGCTATTTCTGTGGGAAAAAATTGGAAATTCGTTTGGAACTTCAGGAAAACCTTAAATATGGGTAGCATAGGGATAATTGTTTCAATTAGAAATTCAACAATCAAATGCATTGACATTTCCTTGAAAATAATTGTAATACTTTTTCACTGCCTAGGTGAAGAGAATATTGGTGTGCCAGAAGTCTCTGGCTTCTACTATATTTTACTCTGTTTTTCTCTTATTCATTTAAACATACAGCATGGGAACTGACCCTTCAGTCCAACCTGCCAATGCCATTTACGGGCATGGGTTTTACAAGGGCAGAATGTACTGCCCATCCCAAGAGCCTTTGTGTAGATGGACTACAATTGGTGTAGTTGGTATACTGCTATGGCATTATTGGGGAGAGTGTTTGAAGACTCAGACCCTGGGTTGGTGATGGAATGGCTGTATATTTCCACATCAAGACCACGTGCGAGTGGGAAGGGTACCGGCTGGTCTGCCTGTCCTTCAGGTATTAGATGTCACAGGTTTGTGATGGGCTGTTGAACCTGCCTTGGCATGTAACTTGTATATACTGCAAATATCGGTGTTGGGTGAAATGAATGTTGGTGGATGAGATGGCACCAAGTGAGATGCCTTGATCTGGATGGTGTCAACCTCTGGAGTGTTGGTGAATCTGCATTCAGACCAGGCAAGTTGAGAGGAATCAGGAGCCACTAGGCTTTGTCCAGCCCCCACCTATTCCCTCCAGAGATGCTGCCTGTCCCGCTGAGTTACTCCAGTATTTTGTTTGTGTCTTCGGAGCCATTCACTGGATGATAACCGGTCTCTGACTTGCTCACATTTCACTACATTGAAGTCATTCCACTTCCCTACATTCCAGCACTAATTTTCTTTTGAGGGCGGCTCAGCCGTAGAGTTGCTGCCTTACAGCGCTTGGAGGGCTGTCTGTATGGCGTTTGTACGTTCTCCCCGTGAGTTTTCTCCAACTTCTTTAGTTTCCTCCCACACTCCCACAAACGTACAAGTTTGTAGGTTAATTAGCTTGTCCCAAGTGAGTGTAGGATTGTGTTAATGTGCGAAGTTGTACACTGGAATTTTGTCAAAGATAAGTTCAGTGTAGAATCATGCAGCTCACAAAAATTTTCAGCCATTTGGGTAGCACAGTGGCACAGCTGGTAGAGCTGATGCTTTACAGCCAAAGTGACCCCGGTTTAATCCTGATCATGGTTGCTGTCAGCGTGGAGCGTGAGCGTTCTCTCTGTGACCCCATGGGTTTTCTCCAGATGCTCCAGTTTCCTCCCACATGCTAAAAAACCACAGGTTTGCAAGTTAATTGACCTCTTAAAAAAATGCCCCTATTGTGTAGGGAGTGAATGATAAAGTGAGATAACATAGAGCTAGTGTGAGCAGGTGATCAAAAGCTATGTGGGCAAAGGACCCATTGTCCTGCTCTCTAAACCAAATGAAACATTTGGAGGTAAATGTACAAAAAGGAAAAGGTGAGAAAGAGTTGTAGAAAGTTAGGCCACAGGTGGTGTGAAAGTGGCTTCTAAAGAAATCTAAGAACAATGGGTAACAACCAAAAACAGGGGGGGGGGGGGGGCAATGGCTGGAGTAATGCCCGAGGAATGTCATGTCATTGAGGTACAAGTTATAATAAATCTGACATTCACAATATTACTTGAAATGTGCATCTATTCGTAAACTTTGTGAACACAACCCTTGAAAATTGCTAAATAATAACTTCAATAAAATAATAATAGTTTAAAAGGTTATTGACACGTTAAGGAAAGGCACAACGGAGACTTCTGATTCAAGGGAGTTTTTTCTGCCTTCAGGGAGACCTGCCTGTCGCGACGGTTGGTGAATTGCAGTGGATCTAGGTTCTATCTGGGAGGCTGGAGTTCATGTGCGCTATGATCAGCCTCTTGGAGCATTCCATGGTAACAATGGCAGAGTCGGCAAATGGTATTCATTAAGGAAGGTTGCCTTGGTTTTTCTTTGGCAGCTGGACCATTGGGGTTTCCTTAAAGCAGGTGGGAACCACAGATCAGAGTAGGAAGATGTTAAAGATGTCTGTCACTCTGCAGGTTCTGAGACGGCTGGGAACTCCATCCTGATAATTGAGACACAATCCTGTCAGGGCAGGTGATGTGATTCCACCAACCTTCTGTTCAAAATGACCACAGAGCTCGTCTGGGAGATGTGTTGCTGCCAGCGATTCAAATTTCTTCACCCAGAAGCACATGCAACTGGGTCCTGAACTTTCTGTCGCAACGGCAGCAGACAGTCAGGGTGGGCAGTAGGACATCAAAAACCATAGCCGTGAGCACTGGCTCACCCCAAGGCTGTGTCCTAAGCCCCCTGCTGTTTAGTCTGCTGACACACGACTGTACTGCTAGACTCAACAACAACTTCATCAACAAGTTCGCTGATGACACAACAGTGGTGGGTCTCATCAGTGACAATGATGAATCGGCGTACAGGATGGAGGTAGAGCTGCTCACAGGTTGGTGCAAATCCCACAACCTCATTCTCAACGTGAAAAAAAACTAAGGAGATGGTGGTTGACTTCAGGAGGGCGGGGAAACAACACCATACACCTCTGCACATCGATGGAGCTGATGTGGAAAGGGTCAGCATCGTGAAGTTCCTAGGACTACACCTGTCAGATGACCCGACAAGGACGGCCAACACCACAGCACTGGTCAAGAGAGCCCAGCACGACTACACCCTCGTAGAAGACTAGTAAAGCAAGGTTCCCCACAAACAACCTACCTACACTTTTATAGGGGGACAATCGAGAGCAATTTCTTGTCAATGTTCCTGGTTCGGGAGCTGCAGGGCGTACGAACCTTTGCTCTAGACAGGATTGTGAAGACCGCCAGCAATTATTTGGTCTCCACTCCCTTCCTGCTGGACATATCAGGAAGAGATGCAGAGCCATCTCCATCATCAAAGACCCCTACCACCCATCGCATCACATATTCTCCATCCTGCCATCTGGGAAGAAGTACAGGAGCATTAGCTGCAAAACCAGCAGGATGCTCCTCAGCTTCTTCCCGCAGGCTATAAGACTGCTAAACGGACTTTGCCCCCTGCCAAAGTATCGCGCACCAACCACCAACCTGGACACTGCAGCAGAGCCACTGTCGTGCCGCTGCCGATCGGAACGCCTGTTGAATGTTTAGTAGAGTGTTAAATTTGTTCATGATATATGTATTTTTATTTCTATTTATTTTTAATGCACACTGAATGGCACTGGTTGAGCAACGTTTTTGTTTCCTCTGGGTATGTGAATACTCAGGAAATGACAATAAAGATATACAATACAATACAACCTTCGGTTCAAAATGACCACAGAGCTCGTCTGGGAGATGTGTTGCTGCCAGCGATTCAAATTTCTTCACCCAGAAGGAAATAAATCTTTGGAATTCTCCATATGAGACAGACAGAGAGGCTCAGTCACTGAATATTTCGTTCACAGTTTGGAAGATTTTTGGATATTAAGAGAGCTGATGGATTATGGGGATAGTGCAGAAAAGTGGCATGGAGCCAAAATATCATCCATAATCTAATGGTGGAGCACCGACAAAAGGCCAATTATGTTTATATCCATATTTGTCAGACTGGTTCTGGGCTTATAAAAAGGTCAAAGACCTTTCACAGAAAATGAGAGGTGATCTTACTGAAGCATAGCGTTCTAGAGCTCGACAAGGAAGGAACCAAGTGAATGTTTCCTCACACCACGGACGTAGAACAATAGCAAAGTTTCACAAAAGGGGTGGTCACTATTTTAAAGAGACAATGATGAATTTCTTGTCAAATGTGGCTGATCCGTCCCAGACATCATATCCTTTGCTCTAGCCTCACTTCCTGAATCATGCATAAATGTATCTACAGTACTTCCTCGTTAATCACCCCTGTGATCTAGCCTCCAGCTCTCAGGCTACTTTCTTGTATATTTGTTTTTTATATGTACATGCTTAAAAGAAATTGTGACTACATAAAAAGGCACAGACTTTTGAAATGAAAATCTAGAAAGCAGATTCAATGATGGGACTGGTCCTTCCATCATGCTCGGCCCATTCTTTAACACAACTCAAAACGGACCGGAGAAATCTTGAACAATACAGAATGCTGGTGGAACTCAGCGGGACAGGCATATTTGCGGAGGGAATGGACAGATGACATTTCCGGTCAGGACCTTCCTCAGATGCTTGAAGTCTGAACAGGGATCCCAATCTGCAATGTTGTCTGTCTATTCCCTCCACAGATGGTGGCTGGCCCACTGAGTTCCACCAGCATTCTGTATTGTTCAAGATTCCAGCATCTGCAGTTTCTTATATCTAACAGACCTGTTTCAATGTCTTTTTGGGGCCACAGTAAAATAGTGAAAGGTGCTTTGCAGTCATTAAAGATTTGTTAAATCCATGGGTTATATATTTATTATACACGATAGAATAGCTCATTCACATAATATCTACAACATTTTATAAAAAGATAGGAAGAATTATTATTAATGGACAGTTAGTTAAGTTTCAACAAAAATGACCTAGTACAAAATTATTGGTACAATTTACAAATGTTAGCACACCAGTTAACTTAAGCATACAATTCCACAGTCCATTTGATTCTAAAGGGTTGAAATTATTAAAGTCATATAAAATTATTAATTACGAATTAGTCTTCCCGCAGGTACTGTTCAGGTATTTCCTCATCATTTGTTGGTTGTATTGCAGTCCGCTGTGTGCCTTTAACTGAAGCCTCTTTCCCGGTTAGATTAATTTCTTCCACCTGAACTTCAGTCAATTTATCCTCAGCTTGCAGGGCCAATTGTTTTACCTCACCCACCTGACTCTGTGCCATCTGGATGTGTGTGTGCATAGCCACTGAGGCCAGATCTGCACCTGAGGAACAAAATGATAGGTAGGCTATTTAGAACACATTTGGCCCAAAGATTCATGGAAACTCTCACTCAAAATTTATTGTTATTGTAACATCGGGCAAAAGGTATAGAAGTGTGAAAACACACACCTCCAAATTCATGGAGAGTTTTCCCTCAGCTGGTGAACCATTCTAACCAACTAGAGAACAGTCCTGAGCTACTATCTACCTTATTAGAGACCCTCAGACCATCTTTGATCGGACTTTACCTTGCACGAATCGTTATTCTTTTTATCATGTATGTCTGTACACACAGGGTGGCTCGATTGTAATCATGTACTGTCTTTCCACTGACTTGTTAGCCCACAATGACAGCTTTGCACGTGATAATAAACTAAGTAGGGATAAATGGTCATAGAGTGAAAAACACAGTAACAAAATTGAGATTGAACCATTGCCAGGATCCTACAGAGTCACAAAGATGGAAATACAACCCTCTTTCTAATTGACAAGAGTAAACAGAATTCTACATGCACTGGGCATCTCAAAAAGCTAGAAGATTTAGGTTCAACTAATTTCCAACATGGCACAGGTTCACAAATTTACTCCTAAATAACTAAACCTCACCGGATGGTTGCTCTTAAACACACAAAACCTCAGATTGGAACGGCAAAGGCCTCCTCTGGTGTTGGGATTTTCATGCTGATACATTACAATTTGGTACCAAATCTTAACCTCATCCCATGCTATCAATTATGGTCCAAGCAAGTAGCTTATAGTCAAAAACACTATCAGCTCCAGAAGCCAACAATATTTCAAAAGCAGTTCCTCATTCTCACTGTAAGTGTGATTAAAATGGCTCTCATATTGATAGACTGACCAACTACACCAAGGGCACAAACACAATGGTACCATTAAACGTACCCATTTGTTCATGTAACATAATACCATAGAGAAACCTGCTACAAAAATCTCAAACTGTACCTAATCATTGTCCTTGTTTCTGATCCTATCCAGTCACTGTATTCACTAAAGTAGCAACAATAACTCATATTTAAATGTGTACTTACCCCTTCTTGGCAACAGAACAAATCACAGCTCTTCAGTGCAGCCAATCTGTTAGCAACTGGAGCAGTCCCCTTAAATATCCTTAATGATGGCAAAGCCCAGTATACATAAGTGACAAGACTCAGCTGCTTGTAATTATCAGGATAACAAGTGGACAATTTACATCAACCACTATCGTAACAAAGCCAGCCTTAAACAACATCATTTACTTCAGGTGATATCAAGAAACCAATGAAAGCACGGACAAAGCTAAAGCAAAAATCCAAGACAACACCCTTGTTCTGATACAAACTCTTATTCCAGCACTGCTGAAATAGCAGATACCTACACACCCTGTTCCCAAATGGCATGACAAACCCAATCTGACCAATTAACACCCCATCAATATACCTTCAAATCTCAGTAATAACCTGATGTTCAGCTCATTTTGCAATGGAATCATTCAGCTTCAGAACTCATTGCAGCCTCAATCAACTGGCTTTCAGAAGTGGTAGGGTTGTGGGATGGGAATTGGTGCGGGCCGAGACCAGGAGCAAGGCGAAGGATGAGATCAAACGGGTTATGGCAGCTATTGATAAAGTACGGAAATGGTAAGGGAGAAATTAAAAAAAACACTCGAAGGAAATAGATGTTTAACAAAAAAAGGGGGCCGGCGATTGCTCCGTGTCCGTGTCGGAGGAGGGGGGGGAGGATGGCTTGACCTCTTTCCCCCGACTCAGTCTGAAGACTGGTCTCGACCCGAAATGTCACCTATTCCTTTTGTCCAGAAATGCCGCCTGACCCACTGCATTTTGTGTCTATCCTCAGCCTGATATAGCAGAATCTCCCTGAATTAGCTTGACGCCATGACTGAAGTCAGTTACGGAAATGGCGCTGAAGATTACCCATCATCTACTACAGCTTTTTCGCGGAGTGAACCATCTTGCTCCGCTCCATGATCTTTGGTGGTAAAGGAGGAAGTCTCCACAGGTCAAAGACATGCATGGAACAAAAGGAAGATAGCTGTGTTTTCTGGGAGGCCAATCACCTTGGGGTTAGGGCAGGTTCTTCAGTTTAGCCTTCATCAGCTGCCTCTTCAATACTATTGCTTAATCACTAGATTGGAACTGGGATAGATACTAATGATTAAATAATTTTCAGTAAACCAGCATCTTCAGTTCCTGTGTACATAGTTTCCAGTTCCATTGAAACCCCTCAGGTAATGAACAAGTCTGAGCATGAATATTGCAAGACCAAGATGATACTCCAGTTTAGATCTATAAACAACTGCACTCCTCACCTCCAGTGCAATAGCAATTATATATGGGCAACAAAGACAACTTGCTAGGAATTAATTAAAACTACACTTTTCCAATAGCCAGATTCCCAATTTTTATTACCTTGCCATTGGTTATTGTGCATTCAGTTAGTTAGGCCCTTAACCCTGGAGATCTCTTGGCCTCTCTGCTTCTTCTGATCTGTGACTACCTGCCTCAATCTCTATGTAGATCAGCATCAAATTATTTGACAATGTTTTTTGGCAATGCATTCAATAAAGTTGAAGTTCCTAAATGCAATGGTTCCATCATATGTCTAAATTACTACTGACAGGTGTGTATCAAACATCTACTGTATAATAAGTTTCAAATCAAACTGCCTTTCAGCTCTAGCAAACCAATTCAATTCTGACCCCCCCCCCCCCAGTGGAGCTTGCATGCTCAATGACCACATGGGATGCTCTGGTTTCTTCCCAAATCCCAAAACATATGGGTTAGCAGGTTAGATGGTTCACTGTAAATTGTCTCAAGCAAGTGGAAGGATCTGGGCGAGTTGATGGGAACATGAGGCATAGATACGGTAGATAGTCAGAACCTTTTCCCCAGGGTGGGAATGTCCATTGCTAGAGGGCATTCGGATCAACAGCACTAGAATCACTTTATTGGGAAAAATGAGCGAGGAGTGGGATCACTGTGAACAGGCATAGACTCGATTGGCTGAACTGGCTTTGTTCGACGTCATAAGGAAATATGGAAATTCCTCAGCAACATTACATTTAATTTTACACGGTCCAGCTAGTTACACTACAAGTCAAATTGAAATATAATTTTTTTTTAATTACAAGAATTTTTCATTTAAATCATTTGCTAAAATAGAACATTTTATGAATTTGCATTAAATATCACACATCTGAACAAAGTGACTGTAGGATCACCATACACAATACCTGTTTGATATGCAGCCCCTGCTGCCATTTCGGACAGGTGGACTGCGGTCATCCACTTGGTCTCAAAGCCGAGATACTTCTCCTGCTTCTCCTTCACCTGCAATTGCCCAACAAAAGACATCACACATTATGAACATATAGAAATAATAACATACAATTGTATGCTTCATTGTAAAGACGTTTGGACAGGTACATGGATAGGAAAGATTTAGAGGGCAGGTGGGACTATGGCATCTTGGTCAGCATAGGCAACTTGGGCCGAAGGGTTTGTTTGTTTTCTCTTTCTCTCTATCACATACACAGAAAGTTGTGGTGGAAAGATGTTATTCATTGGGTGCATGCAGTCATCAGTTAGGACATTGAGTACAAGAGTCAGGGAGCCATGTGGAAGCTTTACAAGACTTTGTTTAGGCCGGTTTTACAATACCATTTGCAGTTCTGGTCACCACATTACATGTAGGTTGTGGAGGTTTTGGAGAGTGCAGAAGCGGTTTATAGAATGCCTAAATTAGAGGGTATTGGTGGTAAGGAAATATTGGACAGAGATGGATTGTTTTCTCTCGAGCGTCAGAGGCTGAGTGATAAAAGTTTATAAAATTATGAGGGGCATAGATAGGGTAATCTGTTAGAATCTTTATTCCCAGGATGGAAATGTCTGAACTAGAGGACAGTCTGAAGTGTTCCAATGCAAAGCATCTCTAGAGATGCTGCCTGACCCGCTGAGTTACTCCAGCATTTTGTGTCTATCTTATACAAGAGGGCATACATATGTTTTAGGTGAAAAGGGCAAAATTTAAAGGAGATGTGCAGGGCAAGGAGACATTCAAGAAGCTATGGACTTGGACCCCGATATACCATGTACAATATCGTACAAATGAGAGTGGGTTGGTGCAATTTTGTTCCCAACTTAAAAATGCATCAATTTTCAAATCAGATTGTCAAATACCATCGGCTATTGTGTACATAGAATACCACCGGCTAGATACATAGAATAACTAGTAAAGAAATAAAAATCTCTTCACAGTCAGAAATAAAGGTCTGGATAGAGGAAGATTTATCTTGGAGTAGATTATAATATGTGGAGAGCTTTGGTTAATGAAAGTGCAAAGCTGAAAGAGGGAAACATGTCCTGCCTGTAATGGTTTTAAAACATACAAATTTGAGATGACATTTTGAAAAGTACCTTTACACGAGCTTCGATTAGGATCTGCCAAATAGCACCTTCTTCCTTTTCACTTATCTGACCACGTAGACCATTATACCTCTTTTGAAGGGAGATCAGAATGTAGATTGCCTGGAACAGACAAACTTAATTCTTTAAAAAGTACACATTAAATCCAAGTTTCCTTAATCTAACAAAGAGCTATTTAGCTGTGTTTTGAATATTTGAAATTGTATTTTTAGAGTAACCTTACTCATTAAATACTGGTATTTCCATTTTAATTTTTGTTGAGTTTCATCTGTGTTGCAGATTCACTTGGCCAACTGACCTCCCAAATTCAGCAGACATAAACGGAAAACCTATCTTGTCAACCACCACAAAGAATGTAGGATGCAGCAAGTTTTATTACACAACTTCAATACAGGAATTTAAAAAAAACAGGCTCTACTGGCTTGTCATCTCCCATCAGAGTGAAAGGAAGTTTAAAATACTGAAAAGTACCACTGCTCTGGCCTGGAAAATGAAGGAAGCGGTGTAATGATAACCTCCAAGGGAGGAAAGACACAAGGATTGTAATTTTACTATTCTTACCCAAATATAAAGCAAAAATAAATATTTCACTGTACCTTAGTATATTCTATTAAAGCATCACTTAGTGCGAGAGTAGTTTGTGACAGAAAGGTATTGGCACCATCCGTAACCAATGACACTGCCCGTTTAATTAAATCTTCATGATTGAGAGATGTAGGTTGATGCTGTAGCAGGAAATACACCATTTTTAGAAACAACTCTCTCCACTTGGAAGAAGTGGCAGCAGCAATTTGTGAGAATTCAAAGCCAAACAAATAATCACATAAACAGTTCATTGTATAATATTTGAATGAAATAGTTTTATTTAGAAAATGGGATTGGCACAAATCACTGTTTTGGGCAACTGTATTTATGCTGGACCGTAAACTTAAATTTACAAAAATTATAGAATGATTAGATTTAGCAAATGTATCAATCGCAAACAAATTAATTAATTTAAATATCACACCACAAGTTAAAAAAAAATGTAATTGCCAAAAGATACCAATAGGTATGTGGGAGGGTTTAAAAAAAAATCTTTATTGGTTGAAATATCATTGGAACAAGAATATTCTTATGTTTAAAATATCAATATTCACCACCTGTAAGCAATGTTAGTCTTCTTCTAAGACGTGTGTCTTGCTGATAAAATTTGTTATTTCTAGACTGCATACATTATGTGTAATGTGACTGGATAACATCAGAGGTAGAAAAAAGCAATTGTTCAAATCAAACCACTTTAAAAGGACTAGTAAATGCAAGATATTGCTTTTAATTATGACCCAAAGTCATACGTGATAAATTTCTGCTGGAGTAATGCCTTGTTCAAAGATGCCAGAGTAAAATCCTATGCAACCACCCAGAGAAAGAAAATGGTGTTCTTATGATTACAATGGGGATTAGATGTTAATATGAATTCATAGTTATAGCACTATTGTCACCATAGGCAGCATGGTGGCGCAGCAGTAAAGTTGCTGCCTTGCAGCGCCAGAGACCCGGGTTCGTTCCTGACCACAGGTACTGTCTGTATGGAGTTTGTACATTCTCCCCATGACCTGCGTAGGTATTCTCTGGTTTCCTCTCACACTATAAAGATGTTTAGGTTTGTAGGCTAATTGGCATGGTAGAAATCGTAAATTGTCCCTAGTGTGTGTAGGATGGTATTAGTATGCAATGATCGCTGGTCGGCGCGGACTCGGTAGGCTGAAGGGCCTGTTTCCGCACTATCTCTAAACTGAACTAAATAACAAAACAATAAGTTTGCCACACAGCCCATTAAGTCTGCCCCACCATTTCAATATCATAGCTGATCTGCCACAGGTATCATCTCCTGCTCAGTGACAGCTAGGCACAGTTGACCAGAGAGGATGATGAGAAAGAATGTAAAAATTATAAATTTGGGGGCTGTAAGAGGGGGAAATCTCACAAATGAACGTTCAACAAAATTCAGTCCCATTGGAAATGAACAAAATGTCATACTGTGCTAATGGAGAGAGAACTGCCAATATTACAGCAAAGCTGTTTTTTTTTTGTTAATTTATTGTATTTTGATTATACATTATCTGCATGTTATTACATTTACATGCCTGCTAAGCTGCAGCAAACAAGAATTTCATTGTTCTATTGTCAATACATACGAGAATTAAACCCTCTTGACTTGCGGCCCTTGCACTTTTTTATCTGCACATTCCCTATAGCACTATGCTCTGCACTCTCTCCGTTTACATTCTCTTTGTAAGTTTCCTCCACTTCATGTGTATGGTTTCATGGTCCTCACGTATGGTATGATTAGCCTGGATTACGCAAAATAAGATATTTCACTGTAGGTGATAATAATGCCAAGATATCCAACTGGACTTCTTCCAAACATTAAACTTCGGTAACGTCAGAGAGAACCATTCAAGGGTCTGAACTACTTGTAGAAGCAAAACACAAAGTGCTGGAGGCATTTAGCAGGCCAGTCAGAAGGGAATGAACAGAAGATATTTTGTCCAGCACTTTGTGTTTTACTCATGAGTTCAGCATCTGCAGTGAATCAACGTTGCAACTCCTATGCTTTTTGTTTGTTCTGCTTTTCACGGACTTGCTTCCTCAATCAGACACAATTTCATTTCACTGCTTATCAGCTCACAACAACATCCTATTAACAAGGTAGATCCAAATCATATGTTCCGCACGCCTAAAGTGTTTGAGGGATTTGATTTTGACGTTTGATTTTGAGAGCCAAAACTACAGACGAGTTTTGAATGCTGCCCCAGGCCACTTGTTGCCACTTGACGACTGTGGGAGAAGCACCTTGGAAGGGTCATCACAGGATGACGCGGCCCGCAGTCAGTGTACCTGTACAATGGGGACAGCGGCCAGCGTTGCTCCCAGCCCCAGCGCCACTTGCTGCCATCTTCCAGCGGGGATCGTGCCGTGGGACAAGGCCGAGGGGAAGCACCTAGAACAGGACAGAAACAAGCACGGATGATGGAGCTGCAAGTCGGGGCTTCCACCCTCGGGAACCGGCGCCCCCCCCCCCCCCACACACACACCCACACACACACACAAAGCGAGGGGTGGTGGCTGGTGACGGGGGGGGGGGGGGGGCGCGCGCCGGCTGCTCACCTGCTCCAACGGCTGCAGCGACGCAACAGCGCGCGGAACGACGCGGCCATTTGTCCCCGTCGCGTGCGACGTCACCGCGTCACCGCGTCGCCGTTTAAAAGGCCGGTCACGTGGTCGGGAGGGCCTGCTGTCAGCAGACTTCCCTTTAAATAGTTCATAGAAACATAGAAATTAGGTGCAGGAGTAGGCCATTCGGCCCTTCGAGCCTGCACCGCCATTCAATAGGGTGATTTCACCAAAGGTCAAATGAGCGTAGATCCCCCCTCACGTGACCGAAAATTTTAACTGGAGGACATCTCTCAGTTTGGTACATGTAAGTGAATGGGGAAACACGCACTTTCCCACCCGTTAAAAACTATTTTCCCTCTCTGATGAAAAGCGAGCCCATATTCCCATATTTTGGAAACATAGAAAATAGGTGCAGTTCCCTCTTGTAATTAGTAGAGGCCATTTTCGCTGTGCCCGGTTCGACTAGCCAGAAAATTTGCACCGTCATTCTTACATGTACCAAACTGAGAGATGTCCTCCAGTTAAAATTTTCGGTCACGTGAGGGGGGGATCTACGCTCATTTGACCTTTGGTGAAATCACCCTATATGATCATGGCTGATCCAACTCAGTATCCTGCACCTGCCTTCTCTCCATACCCCCTGATCCCTTTAACCACAAGGGCCACATCTAACTCCCTCTTAAATATAGCCAATGAACTGGCCTTAACTACATTCTGTGGCAGAGAATTCCAGAGATTCAACACTCTCTGTGTGAAAAATATTCCTGCTTTCTCTGCCCATAACCTTTGACATTTTTACTAACCAACAATCTGTCATTCTCCACTTTAAAAATACCCAACGACTTGGACTTCTCAGCTGTCGGTAGAAACGAATTCCACAGACTCATCACCCTCTGACTGAAGAAATTCCTCCTCATATCCTTTCTAAACATGTTATGCTATGAATCCTATGTTCAATGACAATCGGTGTTGCGTTAATTTGTGTCAGTAAGGGCAGAAATGGGCATAGTGGTATCAGTAGGTGATCGTTTGATGCCAGATAAACCTAATGTAAATACTGCATGGAAGTGTTCGGCCCAATTTCCCAAAGGATGCAGCTTCACTTCACTGATCACTCAATTTGACCCAGCCTGCACTTTCATGTGTGATTTGCACATAAAAACAAGCACTTTTCAAGCATGTTACATCTGCAATCCCTGAAAACTCAAATTGTTAACTGAAATGCATTAACGTATATTTTTAAAATGATTTAATTGTGATTAAAATTATTTTTGATGCAAAATAAAAAAAATTTATATTGAGTGTAGCAGTTGGGATGTATGTGGCAATTGTACAAAATGAAAACTAAAACTAAAAACTAAAACTAAATGTTAGTGAGGCCACTTTGGAGTATTGTGTGTCATTTTGGTAACTAGGAAGGATGTCATTAAGCTGGAAAGAGTGCCAAGAAGATTTACAAAACTATTGCCAGGACGCGAGAGCCTGAGTTCTAGGCAGAGATTGGGCAGGCTAGAACTTTACAGCTTAGAGCGTAGGACTCTGAGGGATGAACTTATATAGGTGTATAAGATTGTGAGAGGCAGAAATAAGGTGAATGCACAGTCCTTTTCCCTGGGAAAGAGAATCAAAAACTAGATGGTAGAGGTTGAAGGTGAAAAGGAAAAGATTTAAAAAGGACTGAGGGCCAATTTCTTCACTCAGAGAGTGATGTGTATATGGAACGTGCTGACAGAGAAAGTGGTTGAGGCAGGTACAATAGCAACATCTACAAGACACTTGGACAGATATATGGTTTGGAAAGTGTTGGAAGGACATGGGCCAAATGTAGGCAAATTAGACTAGAATTGGGCCAAAGGGTCTGTTTCCATTCTGGATTGCTCGATTACTATAAAAATTCAGTTAGAAATCAAAAGAAAGAGGGAAAACCATCACAAAAGTTAATCATACTTGCTCTCATTATTTGGTATTTTTAAAATGCACTGCTCTTTATATAACTTCTTCCCTTAACCTTTCTCCAAATCGGTTGACAGAGGTGACTCCCATTGATTATGTGTTAATTGACAGCAGTAGAATCCTCTGTGCAAACAGCTGTGAGGAGCCCTGAAATTCAAAAGACTGTCCCCTGGTGAGCAAGACATGAACAGGCTTGTTCAAGTCTACATTTCACAAATAATAGGACTGAGATAATTCAACATGATTTTTTTAATTAAAAATTAACACATAAGTTTTATCTGAGGCAGAATACAAAACTGCTCTGATACAGAATTGGACATGTATGCTTATTATCAATGGCAGAATCCAATGTTTTTTTCATAATTTAAGCAGCTGATTAAGTTAAATTTACAAACCTCAAATAAAAACAAGTTTAACCTCCTGTGAGGATATGAGATCTTGGAAATTCTCCTTGCTTTACATGAATATATTATGATCAATAAAGGAGTTCCAGGAATGTATCCTGACCCCATTCCTGGATCCTCCTGATGTCATAGAGTCATGAAGCATTAAGAAGTGGTTCTAAAACTGGACTGCACACATTGAACGACACAGCACATTGGTCCACTATGGGACTGTGATGGCTAAATAATATGAAGACAATTTAGTTAGAGAATCTTTTTCCAAAAAAGTAAAATAAAATACATATGTCTTTGGCTGCCCTGGCTATGCCCTTAGAAATCCCTGAAACAAGCCCAGGTCTTTAACAGGAGTAGCCCCTGACATTCTTGGGCATTTATGGTGGGGGGAGTAATTTATCAAGAGTGAACAAGCTTTTAGTTTAGAGACACAGCATGGAAACAGACCCTTCGGCCCACCGGGTCCATGCCGACCAGCACATTAACACCCACTATGGACATTTTTTACATTTACCAAGCCAATTAACCTACAAACCTGTAGGTCTTTGGAATGTGGGAGGAAACCGTAGATATCGGAGAAAACCCATGCAGGCCACGGGGAGACCTTACAAGCTCCGTACAGACAGCACACGTAATCGGGATTGAACCCGGGTCTCCGGCGCTGCATTCGTCGTAAGGCAGCAACTCTACCGCGGCGCCACTGTGACTGCTCATTTCATTCAGTAAGAATGGGGAGCACTGGCACGGATTGGAAGATAATAGAGTATGTTGAGATATTCATAGCTGTGATTTTTAGAACTGAGGAAATATGCAGGGAATTACCAATGAAATACAGAGAACACCTCACATTTACTCTGGGTCAGTAGTCCCCCTAGATACATTAATTAGGTTTACATTTCTTTTTGTCTACAATGTTGGTAATTTCCCATTAATTTTAAACTTGCATAATCATAAAACTTTCAAAGCAAAATTATCTTTCTTGATGTGGCTGCAGCTGCAACTTATCCGATGTGGACCCAAAGTGACAGAAGTTTAGCGGGAAAGAATAAATAATTAGTTTGGATTTCTTTGTAATTAGTAAGGTTATTCTACAAAGTGCCTGGGGACGTTTTTCATATCAAAGGTGTAACATGATTGTAAGGTGTTGTCTGACAATGTTGTCTGACAATATTTATTGTTGATGTTTCTACTTTAATTGAACACCATAGCACTAAAGCTAGTCAGGGGCCATCTGAATTATTAAAAACCTGCTGAACAAAGACAAACCAATAATGTTTTGTTTTGACTTTTAGAGGTCAAACTGATAATAATCATCTGCCAATATTGAAGAGTTCAATAGATTTTTATGCTGAGTCTCTGTTTACTGTAAGCACATTAAAACAATTGTCAATCATCATACTCAGTACATGCTGTCAGGGCTAGGTTCGCTTTAATATTGCCTGTTCCAATGGTATTCTGTTGAAGTCACGAGAATACATATTGATCACTTGTCCCAAGACTTTTGCTTGTGGCCCAGATATTCCATAAAACATGGAATGTCGTATAGCCTTGCGTGAAGTTTACTTCAATGGTCCCATCCAATTCAGTGTTCTGATTTAAGATTTATTCACCAGTTAAGCCATTATTTAAAAAACTGGCCAGGCAACATTTATGGAAAGAGAAAACTTTCTTGACGCATAGAAAACATTTTGGATTCCTTCCTGTTGAAATTCTCTGAAGCGGTTGGGCACAGGGGTTTGCTCTGAACCAGAAGAATTGGTCGATAGATTGTAATGTTGCGAAACAGCTTGCAAAATAATAACAATGATGCTAGAATATAATTCTTTCGAACCCTGATCTCGCTTGTTAGACTATTACCAAGTATTTGGCCCTTTGGACATATACTGCAAATGAATGTTGGTCATAAAGCAGAGCATAGAAGGCACGCAGTTTTAAAGCACAATCCTAGAACAAGCGACGGAAAACAAAACCTTTCAAGTTTCTTAGCGAACAGCAAAAATACTCACTCATACTCAGTGCTAGAGTAAATGCGAGCTAACCTGGTCTATGTTGATACATGCACTTTACGAATTAAAATGCAAATCTGTTTCATGCAGAATAAAATATCGCTAAATATTGCTCATAAAATATAATATAAAGTAACTATTAAAAAGTAAGCCCTTCGTCTTTATTTGAAAGATAAACTAGTTGTGGGTGTAGACTTGTTATACAGCTTTCCAAAGCAAATACTGCAGTGTATAATGTAAAAGTATATTTGCTATGAACACCGTATTTTCTCTGGTATACTATGACAATGACGCACTGCATTGCACAGTATCTGTTTAGAGCTAACACGTTAATTACAATTGACGAGCTGAAATAGTGGCAAAGATGGAAATAGACCTCACTGAGAATGTAAATATTATTTTAGGGTTACCAAGAAATGTGAACGGCTTGGTTCAGCCTTGGATAGTGGATGGTGAGAGGGGAGAAATGAACGAGTAGGGAACAGAATTTTTAGTGAAGAACAAATATAGCAGTTTCACCTCTCGTATAGTACTGAACGTCAGACCAAGCAATCGGACAATTGAATAACAGCAGAAGGCGAAGGAAAGATGGTGCTGCGGTGTTATTGGGTGTACATATAGAAACTGGTGCGAGGTTGTTAGTGGATAATGCTGGACATCGTACAGGTAAGAAAGCAAGATGGAATCCAAGTTGAGTTTTGCTGGTGAGGTGGGCGCCTGTCATAAAGGCGAGGAAGGGGGAAAGGGGGAAATAAGGTGATTGCGGGACTGTGGCTGGACATATACCACTGGAGTCAATTTTGCTCCCAGAGAGCGAGAGATGCCCGGTTCTCCCGTTTTAATCGTTGACACACGTCATTATAATCTGTGGTAGACATAAAATGCTGGAGTAACTCCGCGGGACAGGCAGCATCTCTGGAGAGAGGAATGGGTGACGTTTCGGGTCGAGACCCTTCTTCAGACCCTTCTCCTTGAATGACCCGCAGCTCATTAAAATCTGTATCCTTCTATTCTATCGTTAACAGATAAACTTCGAGCCGCCGTGTGACTTGATGTTCATTATCAAAAGCCCATCATTAAGTCCCAGTATTGTGCCGCTAAAGTCAAGTGAACTCAAGATGAAGAGATTTAAGATAAAACTACTAGTTAATTTCAGAAATTAATTTGACGGCAGCGTATAAAAGAGTTCGATGCTTACAGCTTAATGAGAAATTATAACATCAAAAAAAATTGTAAACGAATTTTCAACAATGGTTTTGGAATTTGTTATTTTTAATAATTAATCTTTTCGAGTTGTCACTTTTGCGTTAAACTTGTTTGCAGGAGTAATGTTTTGCCTTGCTGTTGTGTTTTTAATAAAAGTTCTCGTTCACCTTTACCGTCCTATTTTACGTGACAAAATCTGTGGTTTGGTTACATCCCCGTCTCTCTTCTATTGAGTGTGCAATAAACCCTTGCAAGCAAACATCATCCCGGAGAGCAGTGTTTATTACTTGAGATATTTTGTTTTATTCAGAGCGGAACACATGTATACAATAATAACTAATGCCATAGCAAAAATCAAGATTATATGAACAAATATACCAGAAAAGAATACACGCACGGGTTGCTTATGCTTATATTATGTGATCATTCTTTGCAAACAAATTTATTTCCTGGATATTAGGCGGGGTTTCTCATTTGTTAAATGCTTTGCATATATCTTAATTCGAAGCATTTCCTCTCGCTAATGGATCATTTAACGACTAGTAGGTAAGTTGTCCATCCGGCTATCACCAAAGCCCCCAATAAAACGGTGTAACTGAAGAGCACGAAGGTGAGGAGTTCTTTCAGCACCCGCAGGTAGTGGACAGCGAAGCGCTCCGCCTGGACCGTGCTGCCAGCCATGGTCGACTGTTCCCGGAAAGAGCAGACGCACCACACGGCTCTGTCAGCGTCAGTCACTCCTCTGTACAGAAACAACTCAAAATGTAACGCGCGGTTAAATAACATGACCATACATGTCCGTGTTATTACTGAAGGCAAAGTCAGGCGATCATTTAAAATGCAAGAGCTTCACATTAAAGAAAAACTCTAAAACATTTACTTACGCGAAGATCACTCCAGTCACCTTTAAACTGATGTTAGTGTCATGGCGAGACTGGAAGACTGAATGCGTTTATTTTTCTCATGGTCGTATTGGGACATCAATAACTTCTAAATGGTGCGGGATGTTTTATCATAAATATTTAATACAGTGCAGGCTTCCTCCGCCTGAGCTTTCACTTAGCTTTGGGGGTTAGTCTCAAGCTTTATGCTTACAGACAGAGGAAACCAGCAGAAGTAGTTATTGTGCCGTAACAACTGTCTAATTTACAGCGATTTTCATCGATATATTTTGAGGATACATTGTTATCTTTTCAATTCGATGGTATTGATGGAGGGTGAAGCCAGTTGTTGCCACGCTGCCAAAATATAGAGAATACGAGATGAGAAATATATAATGAACATCGATATGAGAAATCAAAATTGAAGTAAAATGGACCCTCCCCCACCATTTACAAAAGCTCCCTAACATTGCCCATAGCTCTTTGAGAGATAGTTTATTTTCTGCTAACTAGCGTGGATTTCAGGTTGTTGGTGTAAAAGGTGTTGCCAGAGTTTATTCATAAAACTCTACCCCCAAACTGTTGGTTGTACTTCGATTCAATTGGAATTTGTACCCCACCTGAGGAAGCCGGGGGAGGGGGACAAATTGCATTAACAGATATCTCAAGCTCCCTGGAAATAACGGGGGGGGGGGGGTTACTCAAACATAGAGGAAACCGTTTTGGTGAATTGCTTTGGAATTATTTCACAATGAAAAGCGACGTTTTTATCAGAATGATTGCCACCAAGATGACCGATATAGTTCAACCCGTCACTTATTTCCAAACTCTCGCTCTCTTCCTCCGCCCTGGACCAACAATTCCTGTGGCAGACTCTCGCTTGCCGGGAATTCATTCAGGGCCTTAACTTCTGTGCATTATAAAACATTTAAAATTAACGAAATGAAATACATTTATATTTTTTGCCACTTTCTAAACTATTGAGGACTAAAATACAGAACTTTATAAATCGCAGTTAGTTGTCTCTCCGCTGCATCAATGAGTGCTGGGGAACTCAGCGGGTATTAGGCAACATCTGTGGAGGGGATGGACAGACTAGGTTTCGAGTCGGGACCCTTCTTCCCCAATGGGGTAGCGCTAAGCCCTCGCCGTTCTCGGTGCCTCCCTGTTTTATTCCCCCCCAGATGAAACGGCCAACTAAGCGCCAACATCTTACCTTCAACGGTACAGTTGAGCTTCGAGGGGATACAAATCCTGCCTCGCTCGGCAGATGACGAGGCTCACTCTCCTCCAGTTGTTTTTGCAAAACGGATGCAATAGGTGTGGCCGCCGGCTCTAAAGTGTTTACACCTAACGGAAACCTCAAGCTCCCCGGAAATTACAGGGAAAAGACCCCCAACACAGAGTCAACTGCTTTGGAATTATTTATCAGTGGGAAAAGTCCCGTGTTATCAGCCCCAAACCAAAACGGGGAATTCAACGGAAAACGCTAGAAATACTCGGGGCAGTCGGGGCGTGTAAGGCCACATAGATTAACAACAAACACTATGCTGACAGCGCCTATTATTGTGGTAACAAGATGTTAACCTTATATATAATACAACTCAATAAAATCATTTATTTGTGGAGTATTAACAATACAGAACTGGCCCAGATGCACCTCTTGGACATTGGACTCTCATCTCTGGCTCAACAGTAGACAATAAGATCAAATTTAGTAAGTGAACACATTCTGTTTTATATCATGTACAGAATACTTCGTAGTGTTCTCTCGAAAAACGAATCATTTTTTCGCTATTTAGTTACAGTAAATCCCGAAATTCGCACACGCGGCGTATTTTTGCAAGTGTAAAACACACGACTTGTTTATTCTTACACAGCGAGTTTCCAGTGTAGTTCGGTTTCGCGGACTTACCGGATTCGCATGGAAATGAACCAGGACAGTTACCGGTGTACGGGAGGACCAAGAGAAAACTTGAGGAAAAACAGCGAACACAAGTCAGGCACGAATTGATATTTCATCAATCCTGGATCAAACTGCTCTGGCAACAGGCACATTATCCCCTACCAACCAGAAGCAAATGGGCTTCTAATCCAATCAGGATTTCCTGCTATCAAATCATTGCCTCGTCCACTGCTGTCTTCAGAGAAAACAGGCTATTAACGAGCTGATCAGGAAAGCTATTAGTGGTAATTGCTCCTCTAGAGACAAAGTCCACTCGAGGCCGACTGCTCTCTTGCTGTTTAGTAAACCCAAGTTATGGTTTTATGGCATAAAAAGGAAAATAAAATGCGCATTATGGAATTGTCCAGATAACAGAATGAGCCAATTTAATCACATGACATGACATCACAATCTGGTTTGGGAACTGCTCGGCCCAGGACAAGAAGGCTCTACAGAGAGTAGTGCGTTCGGCCGAACACACTATGGGAACTACACTCGCCCCCCTGCAGGAACTGTACATCAGAAGGTGCAGATCCAGAGCCAGCAACCTTATGGGGGACCCCTTCCACCCCAGCAACAGACTGTTCCAGCTGCTTTGGTCAGGCAAACGCCTCCGCTGTCATGCTGTGAAAACAGAGAGGATGAGGAGTTTCTTCCCAGAGGCCATTAGGACTGTAAACTCTTTTCTCACCAGGGACTAACTTACTGTACCAATTTACTGTTGTGTTATGTCTTTTTAAAATTGCTGTTTTTTTCTCTCATAAATATGTAATTACTGTTCTATTCTGTTTTGTAGTTTTTTTTTGCACAATCCACAAACATTGCCACTTTTCATTTCACTGCACATCTCGTATGCGTATGTGACAAATAAACTTGACTTGACATCGTCCAAACGTGCTGTCTTTCCACCCACGCCTGCATCACTCATGAATTTTGCTGAGCATTTGCTGCACATCTGGCCATGATTTTCCACCCTCAGAGCCCCAGTCAATTCCCACAACCTCTCCACCATTTCCAAGTGGATTTGCCCATTTGAAATACAGACATGATGGATCCCCAATACAACTCCTCTCAGCCTTGACATACAAGAGGAAACCAAGCTCCAGTACATTGGGAAAGATGGTGAAGCAGGCGATAAGCTGCCTTTGGCACGGCTCAACATATTAGAAAACCTGGAGACACGGGGAACATAGAAACATAGAAAATAGGCGCAGGAGTAGGCCATTCGGCCCTTCGAGCCCGCACTGCCATTCAATATGATCATGGCTGATCATCCAACTCAGTAACCCATACCTGCCTTCTCTCCATACCCCCTGATCCCCTTAGCCACAAGGGCCACACTAACTCCCTCTTAAATATAGCCAATGAACTGGCCTCAACTACCTTCTGTGGCAGAGAATTCCACAGATTCACCACTCTCTGTGTGAATTTTTTTTTTCTCATCTCGGTCCTAAAAGTTTTCCCCCTAATCCTTAAACTGTGACCCCTTGTTCTGGACTTCCCCAACATCGGGAACAAACTTCCTGCATCTAGCCTGTCCAACCCCTTAAGAATATTGTAAGTTTCTAAGACCCCCCCCCCCCCTCAATCTTCTAAATTCTAGCGTGTACAAGCCAAATCTATCCAGTCTTTCTTCATATGAAAGACCTGCCTTCCCAGGAATCAGTCTGGTGAACCTTCTCTGTACTCCCTCTATGGCAAGAATGTCTTTCCTCAGATTAGGAGACCAAAACTGTACGCAATATACTCCAGGTGTGGTCTCACCAAGACCCTGTACAACTGCAGTAGAACCTCCCTGCTCTTATACTCAAATCCTTTTGCTATGAATGCTAACATACCATTTGCTTTCTTCACTGCCTGCTGCACCTGCATGCCAACTTTCAATGACTGGTGTACCATGACCCAGGTCTCATTGCATCTCCCCTTTTCCTAATCGGCCACCATTCAGATAATAGTCTTCTTTCCTGTTTTTGCCACCAAAGTGGATAACCTCACATTTATCCACATTATACTGCATCTGCCATGCATTTGCCCACTCACCCAACCTATCCAAGTCAGCGTGCAGCCTCCTAGCATCCTCCTCACAGCTAACACTGCCCCCCCAGCTTCATGTCATCCGCAAACTTGGAGATGTTGCATTCAATTCCCTCATCCAGATCATTAATATATTGTAAATAGCTGGGGTCCCAGCACTGAGCCCTGCAGTACCCCACTAGTCACTGCCTGCCATTCTGAAAAGGATCCGTTTACTCCTACTCTTTGCTTCCTGTCTGCCAGCCAGTTCTCTATCCACATCAATACTGAACCCCCGATACCGTGTGCTTTAAGTTTGCATACTAATCTCTTATGTGGGACCTTGTTGAAAGCCTTCTGGAAGTCCAGAAAGTCCAGCAGGCAGATGCTGAAATCTTGAACAAAACAAAATCTGCTGGAGAAACTCAGCAGGTTCGGCAGCATCTGTAGAGGGCATGGACAGGGACGTTTAGGATTGGGTCTTCAGACTGATTGGGAGAGGATGGCGACGAGGTAAAGCCTAGCAAATGATTGGGGGGGGGGGGGGGGGGGGGGTGAAATTGGCACCCTGGTGGAGTCAGTGACAAATGCTAGATGTGAAAAAGAGACAAAGGGGTGTCAAGTAAGGAGAGGTGTGACATGTTAAACCAGAGGGATGGATTTGGGTGGAAGGGTTGCAGAGGGAAAAGAGAAATGAGGGACTTGGGGTCCAGAGATGAGTCGAAGAAGGGACAAGGAAGTGATATTAGAAAACCTACTCACACCGTAGGTGCAGCATCAGTTAACTAGGTTGACAGAACACATCTCTTCAGTTCTGGCAGCTTAGCATCCAATTTTGAACTCATGCCAATGCTTGTGCAAGATATGTCGAATATAATGGATGCACAATAAGCTACAAATGTTGGAATCTTGATCAGACCAGTGCTGGAGGAACATATATTGGTAATATAGATATAACAATGGTATACCTATATTACCAGGTATAGGTATGGCACAGAAATGAGCTCCCACCAGCCCAAGTCCACACCTTCCCAACAATTGTTCAAACCTCATGGTCAACATCCCCATCATCCCAGGCGCGCATTCAGACACATATTGGCAATGTGAAGGCGGCAATCGTCCCTGCATCCCCTTTGGGAAGAACGATCCAGACTCTTTACCTTCGTGTATTTTAAGCAATTTGAGTACGTTTTTGTTGTTTGCCATCCTGCCACAATGGTCATGATTTTCCAGCCCACTGGTAATATTGGGCTTGCCTTGGATACATAACACACTGCCCCTTTAAATCATTAACATTGATTGTAGACAATAGGGGCCCCAGCAGCCAGATTTTCCATAGCCCACTAGTAACTTGCTGTATTGTACATTGACAATGACCTACTTGGTGATTCGTCATTTAACCAATCTTCTTTCATGCATTTATAATAATCCCAAGGACGCCATCAATCACAAGTCACACATAAGAATCTAAGAACGTTAAGAAACAAGACCCGTTTCTCCTTAATGTACTTACAAAATCACTGGCTCCTTTTTTTGCCCTCTTAATTTTCTTCTAAAATGTGTCCCTCAATCACCTCTTCTCCAGGAATACACTTGATCCCAGCTGCCTATAGCCAGAGCCTCAATATCTCTCACATCCAAGGGTCCTTATTCCTGCCTTCCCTCCAACAGGAATATGTATACCTTGAACTCTCACGCTTTTAAAAGCCTCCCATTTTCTAGATATTCCTTTGCCCACAAATAATCTACTCCAATCGACTTTTGCAAATTCCTGTCTAACACCATCAAAATTGACCTTGCTACAAATTAGCACTATACCTTGTTGACCAGCCCCTACCTTTTCTATAAGATTTTAACGCTAATGGATCTATGGTTGCTTGTCCCAAGTGCTCACCCACTAACATCTCAGTCACTGGCCCTGCCTTATTTCCTAAGAGTAGGTCAAGCTTTGCTCTCTCCCGAGAAGGAGCCTCAAGATATTGCCTGAGGAAGCTCAACACACTTGACAAATTCCACCCTGTTGATTATTTGGGGATCTATAGTACAATTCCCATTTCCCAAGTCATTGCCAAAAATCAATCTAGTGAATCTACATGATATTGCCTCTATCTCATATCCTTCTACAAGCATGGAGAAAATAACTACAAATGCTAAAACCAGGCAATATGCAAGGTCTCAATAAGCTGCACAACTCCAGTACGACTCTCTTATTCTTGTACTCCAATCCTTTCAAAGGTCAGCACTGTATTTGTCTTCCTAGTTCACAAGACCTGTTATCGAATGATGTTGAATATCCAAACCCCCATCCCGCTAGTTTCATCATTAATTATAACTAGTCAAACATACTTAGCCATTGAACATTTCCTAGCTGGCGTGTCATCACTTGCTCAATACTAAATTCTAGCATTTTCTCCAACTATTGTGAACAAGTTAACTGGACTGTACTTCCCAATTTTCTCTCCCTCAAATAGTAGCTTTAGATCCACCATAATTGTCTTTGTAGTCACAATTTTTTCATCTGATTTCCTATCCTTTCCATGACCAAGTCTGCCCATTTCGCCACTTTTAAGAGAAATAGTCTCACCTCACATGCTGTTAAAATCTTAAGACATAGAACAGTACAGCACAAGAACAGGCTTTTTGGCCCACGATGTATGTGCCAAACATGATGCCAATACCGTATCAAGCAGCGCAGTGGTAGAGTTGTTGCCTTACAGAGACAGAGACCCGGGTTCAATCCTGACTACAGGTACGGTCTGTACGGTGTTTGTACATTCTTCCAGTTTTCTCTGGGAGTTCCGGCTTCCCCCACACTCCAAATGTGTGTAGGATAGTGTTAGTGTGTGGGGTTCACTGGTTGGATCCGACTCGGTGGTCCAAAGAGCCTGTTTCTGCACTGTATCTCCAAACTAAACTAAACCATCTCATATCTGCCAGCACATAATCCATATCCCTATGCCTTTCCAAAAGCCTCTTAAACGGCACCATCATATCTGCCCCAACCACCAACCCTGGCAGCACGTTCCAGCCATTCACCAACCTGTGTGTAAAGGTTGCTCTGCACATTCCCTTTAAACTTTGCCCCTCTTCAGCCACTGTAAGACTCCATTATATCAGGATTCCTCTGACCAGCCAAATGTATGCAACCAAACCCATGTTCAAATTTCTATCAACTCTCTTTACATCAGATCTCCTGCAACCAATTAATCTGCATTCATACTGTGCATTCCAAACCTTAATCACTCTAAAACTCTATGCCTCTCTCCACGGAGAGGATCCGTGGAGAGAGGCATAGCGGAGAGGTCAGTATGGCGGTCGATGATGGCGCTGACCGACAGAAGAGGATGGACATGCGGAAGTGAGGACGCCACTGCCAGGAGAAGGAACAAAGAAGGACCCTGCGTGGGGGGGGGGGGGGAAACAAAGAGGGACCTGGGCGACTATTTGCATACGTTGGGTTTGCAAGCAAAGAATTTCACTGTGACTTGTCACATGTGACTATAGAATATTCAATTCAATTTCTTCAAGGTGTTCCACAACATCTCTTGCCAAGCTTTTGATCACCTTTGTGATCTCCTGAAGTTGGTCAGTGCTAGTTTATGCTTGATAATTGTCAGGGAGATTCCTGGGACATCTTGTGTTTATTACATTTAAACACAATTGTTACTGTGCTAATTTTAAATACAACTGCAATCATGTAGTCCGTGACAAGGTGAAAGAAAATATATCGTAGGATGGTTTCAGGAAAGATAGATCAGAGTTACAGACATACACTGGAGATTTAAATATCTAAACATGAAACATTGTAAAGACAGTAGCCTGAAATGGTAGTATATTTTAAAACATTTATCTATTAATGTTTTGCTTTGCAGCATTGTTAGAGAGACCAGTAGTTGTTGCCATCACTAATTGCCCTGGAGGAAGTACCTGCCTGAACTCCTGGCGTATCTCCTGGAGGGCTGTTGTGGTGAGACTTACAGGATTTGGACTCAGTTATGATGAACGATCAGTGATGTGTTTCCAAATCAGGATAATGTGTAACTTAGAGGAAGATCTTCAGGGTGGTTGTGCTGTACTGTCTCCTGCCCTCAGTCCTGCTTGGTGATAGTTGGTTTTGATAGCGCTGTCAGAATAACCCAGGCAACGTATCTTGTAGTTTTTACACACTACAACCAGTGGGTGCAGATGTATTAGTATTTCCATTATCACCCGTCCCCTGCTCCCTTCCTCCACCATTTCATAAAACAAGCATATGTGCACGTTTTATTAGATTTAGAAAATATAGAATACAAAAATAAGGAAGCCAGCTTTAAACTTGTGCAAGATCTAGAAAAACAGTTTTGAGAAATGCTTCAGTTTTAATCACAGGACAACAGAGCTTCTACAACTCGTGTGACAGAGGAAACAGAACAAAAAATAATCAGTATAAATACAACTAAAAATTAAATTTATGCGTTATATTTACAACATGGACACAAATGAAATCTAATTGGATTATTGACCCAACTTACATCATATTTTCTGTACTGTTACTCATCAGCACTCGAGTCGCAAACTACTCAGTCCAACAACGCAGGAAACGTGCTTTTGAAATTCTTGCTTTGATATGTACAAGGGATGAACTATGAGTAGGTACTGTTGAACATACAAGATATTATTTATGTTGGAAAAGAATAGGATAAAGAGCTACAGTAACAGAGGGGCCTTGTGCATCTCTTATGCTGTACCATGCATTATTTGTGCCATCTCTGCTGCAATGCTCACATTTCAGAGAGAAACCAGAGTGAATGCAAATTTAATTTACCAGTAGCATGAATGGTCAACCTATACCTAGATTAATGGCGACCCTTACACCACTTTCCAGCACCTGTTCCATATGGTGTATTGCAGGCAAATGCAGCATTCCACCATCAAACCAGCTCAAGCACTGGTAGGTCCGAGGAGGTTTGTTTGCTGTATTACAGGCTGTTCTCATTTCAGTTTCCTCAGCTGAAATATTAATCATATTTCCAAGTGCAACTGGGGTCAACGGCCATTTCATGCAGATTTCATCATTAGAATCAAAAAAAAGTTAATTGAGATTAAAATTGTCCACGGCCTTGTCCTTTCAGAATAGAGATGCCTCCAATTTGTCCATCATAGATTTAATCCAGCTGGTTCCATTTATTAGCTTTGTGGTGGCAATAATATATTCTGTACCTCCTTCTTCCATCTGGGACAAGAATCTAAGTGCAGCAATCTCAGCATACGTCACACCTCCAAGAAAGAATACCAGAGTCACTCTGTTCTCTCCTTGCTGGCCTATAGAACAAGGGGAAAAAAGATTTTAAGTTCCAAGTTAAATTAAAAATAATTAAATAAATAACTTCTTGGTATACTTGATGGCACCAAAGTAGAGATGGTTAAAAAGTTCAAGTTCTTAGGAGTAAATATCACCAGCAATTTGTCCTGGACTAGCCACATCAAAGCGTTGGTCAAGGAAGTACACCTACGCCTTTATTTCCTTGGAAGTTTTTGGAGGATTAGCATGTTCCCAACATCCTCATCAACTTCCACAGCATGCATCACAGCATGGTTTGGGAACAGCTCCATCGAAGACCGTAAGAAATTGCAGGGAGTTGTGGATGCAGCCCAGTCCATCACGCAAACAAACCTCCCTTCCATTGACTCCATCTACACTGCCTTGACAAGGCCACCAGCATCGTCAAGGACCAGTCTCGCCATGGTCACTCTCTCCTTTTCTCCCTCCCATCAGGCAAGGGGTACAGAAGTTTGAAAATGCATACCTCCAGATTCAGGGACAGTTTCTTCCCAACCGCCATCAGGCAACAACCATCCTATCACCAACTACAGAGTGGTATTAACCTACCATCTACCTCATTGAAGACCCTCTGACTATATTTAAATTGGATTTCACTGGACTTTCTTACACTAAATGTTATTCCCTTTATCCTGTGTCTGTACACTGCAGACTTCTTGATAGTAATTATGTATAGCACCCAAAATTGTGATTGGATAGCACACAAAAAAGCTTTTTACTGTACCTCGGCACACATAACAATAAATACATTTCAGATCATTCTCTATTTTCTCTTTCCCAAAAAAACTATTCGAAACAGCAAAGGATAATTTCAAGAGAAACAAAAAACACTGATGAATGCATTCAGAATCTTTTAGCATCTTTGAAGGAGAACTCAAGTCATTACTTGACATTGATCGTGTTTAGTTTAGAGATACAGCGTGGAAACAGACCCTTCACCCACCGAATCGGTGCCGACCAATGATCACCTGTACACCAGTTTTAACCTACACACTCGGGACAATTTACAGAAATCTAAAAGCCTGTATTTCTTTGGAATCTGGGTGGAAACCGGAATACCCGGAGAAAACCCATGTGGTTACATGGAGAACGTACGAACTCTGTACACACAGCACTAGAACCGGGTTCGATCCCGACTCCAGGTGCTGAAAGGTAGCAACTCTACCGCTGCGCCACCGTGTCGCCCTCAAAGTGCCACCGCTACAACCAATTCTTGCAATGCGTTTCTCCAACTATATGGCACATTACAGAAATTACATTTGATACAGAAATGAAAACAGCCTTCTACACAAAACATCTGAATAGCTCTGGGGTAAACACGAGATATCTGTAGTTCATTTGTAATACATTAGTTTCATTCATTTGAGAAACATCCTCTCACCAGTTGTACTGACAAATCAATCTGTTCAATGTCCTGTTTTTCATTAACATGAAATGTTTTAGTGATTCAATTTCTGTTGAATAAAACATCCACATAGCTAGATCAAGCACAATTTTGTTAATGTACTTATACACAATACAGGCTTCTCTCAGTTACGTACGTTTTTTATGCAATCCAGAAGGCAGTTGTTGTCTTTCTTCAAAATGCGGTCCCGGCAGCATTTTTAATACTTCCTCTATGCTACGCCAGCCAGGCCGAGCCAACAACTGGGTTAATCGAACACTCAGTGGGGCATAACCACTGTATACATAAGAGATATCGTTGGGATTCTGTAATGTAGGAAAAATTAATTGAACCACCTTTGTTAAGGAAATCAAAGAAAATTAATGTAGCAATCAAAATCAGCATTGAAAATATACCTAACTTTCTATTGGATGAGAATTTTCAAGTGAAAAACACTTCTGGTAAATTTAATTCAATCAAAGCTGAAGCTGGGTTTGCTCAATGAGTTAGCCAACAGTGGAAAATGAACAACTCTTGATGACTCATTTTGGATAAGTTGAAGATACTGTATTCTGTTCAAATATGAGGATCCTTTCCCCCACAGAGAGTGGTGAATCTCTAGAACTCTCTGCCACAGAGGGTATTTGAGGCCACGATCATGGCTATATTTAAGACACTTCAGATTGCCCTAACAGGCCCCCAGCCAGATGGTTGCAATGAGTTGGATGATCAGCAATGATCACTTTAAATGGCGGTGCCCCTTTATGCCGATTAGCCTGCTCCTGCACTGACTTTTATTTCTATAGATCAGATTCCCTCCCCCCCCCCCCCCCCCAATAGAAACCTTAAGGAGATTTCAATCCAACGATCATGCCCTCTAGGTCACTTCAATTGCTAATAGCCCCCAGCCAGATGGTTTCAATGATAAAAACAAAAACCTTTACTAAACTGAAACATTTATGAAGTAAACTGACCTTTAGCTCGCATATGTTCAGAGAGTCTAAAGTGTATTAAACCATTCCACTGCTCCTTCCTCTAGGAAACTCCTTAATACCTAAACTCTTAGATCAACAAAACCTTTCTATAAACATTTCAAGTTAAACCTTTAGCAACCAGACTTCGAATTTTGACTCATTAATATCATTATCACTGCTTGGGTGGAAAGAAAACGTTAAATTAGATCTTGCCGTTCTTTCTATCAACATTTCAAGTTCGACAAGCAACTGGACTTCGAATTTTGACTCAAGCTATCTGTTAAATAAATATTTTCCAGGAAAAAGATACCAATATCCTCCATTTTCATTTAATGTAAATAGCATGAAAATATATCCAGGGCGAGAGAGACAGAGACAGGAATAATAGAAAATAATGTTACTGTTCACCTCACTTCTATATGTAATTTAATACAGGAAATGGATGCTGAAAATCTACGCCTTACATTTCACACCTTAATGTCGGTGTACATAGGATATATAGATCTCTTCAAGATCAAATAAATAGTAATTGAATTTTTCAGTTGGGATATCAGAAAGACGGAATAATGAAACATTTTTTCTGATGATGATTACAATCCTTTTATCGTTGCAATGACCAAATTCCTTAAGGATTGCTTTCATCAGTGTGGCAAGCCTCTCAGCTGAAAGTACTTTTCTCAGACTTTTAGTGTATTGGGCATTTTTTAAGTGAATGGTAGTAATTAGCTGACATTGATGACAAGACCCACATTAAAATTTCTTTATTTTCAGTTTGATAGTTAAAATTAATTCCAAGTATTTCACGTGTAAAAATGAATATTTTAACTTAACATGATTTCTTCATAATGAATATCTCTGAACCAACTAACCTGTTCGTTGATGTCATCCATCCACAGACGCAGTGTTTTTCTGATTGTTGGATAATTGTTTCGAGTGCTTGTCTGAGATTTTAGTAATCCAGCCTTTTCTAGATTATTCAGAGTTAAAATGTGTTCATAACCATACGTCTGAAATATATATTAAACATTTATATAGTCGTGCAACCCCGTATAATCTAAATATTACAAACTCAAATCCTAAAATTGCCTTTAGTACTTATTAGGGTTAGGGTTAATGTCAATGTCAGTCAATGAATATGTGGGATTTAAAATAAAATGCAAGCAACAGTCCCCTGCAATAATTTCTACAACAAATGATCTCTAGCGCACAATCTTATATCATCAGCTCCATTAAGAACAATTAATTCCAAGCATAATATAAAAAACCCTATCATCAATTTAAAAGGTTAATATCATTCACCTAGCTTTCACAAAGCAGCCTTCCGAGAATTCTTGAAGGAAAAATTGGACCAAAATATCTCAAAAGGTGATAAGTCCATAGGAAGACACAACTTTCCTTAAAGATGACTACTAAACTTATGGAGACATTGGAGACTTTTTCTTTGGGAGATGAAAATGCCTTTGTGATGACAAGACCATTACATATACAAAAATAATGTACTTGGCCTACTATGCCTTAGAAAAAGGCCAAATAATACGGGGGGGGGGGGGGGGGGGGGGGGGGGGGGGGGGGGAAGAGAAGTTTCAAGATTATATTTTTATGTCATGATATACCCATCAAAAATTAAGAAGTGTTTTGGCAATGTAGGCTACCCTTTAATAAAACAAAAAATAAACAATATTCTGGAATAACTCAGCAGGTCAGGCCACTTCCTTGGGGAGCATGGATAGATGATGTTTTAAGTCAGGACCTTTAGATCCTTCCGATCCCTGACCCTTCTTTTACCTTTGTTTACAGAAAGTTTAATAAATTATCTTGGTTTTTCCATACGGTCTTCAACTACTATACAGTTTGAAGGAAATTTAAAATATAACCTGCAAAATTTCTCTCTTGTAATAGTCCAGCACTTTTGGTTTTAGGCCATTATTGCACACTGACTGCATGCAAACAAGTCGCAGCACTTTTGTCAACGGTTCTTTTTGTGCAATAGAGTCTTCAATATAGTTGTTAATCTGCAAGGAGAAGTTGCAATTTAAATTCCAGGTAGCTCCATTTAAACAAACTTACAATAATTGAGTGGTGGTTGTGTAGAAACAAAATACAATTCATTAATTTATTGTCACGTGTACCGAGATACAGCGACAAGCTTTTTGTTGCGTGCTAACCAGCTGAAGAGCTATGCATGTTATATATTTTACTCTGATCACAGTCCAAACTACATGACACAGAGGCTCAGCGGTAGAGTTTCTGCTTTACTGCCCTAGAGACCCGGGTTCGATCCTGACTGCGGGTGCTATCTGTATTGTATAGTTTGTACGTTTACCCTGTGACTGCATGGGTTTTCTCCGGATGCTCCAGTTTTCACTCACATTCCAAACACGTGCAGGTTGGTAGGTTAATTGACTTCTGCACATTGGTCCTGGTGTGTTGGATAGAACTAGTGTATGGGTGATTGTTGATCTGTACAGATTTGGTGGGCTGAAGGGCCTTTTTCCGCACTTTGCCTCTAAACTAAACATCGCACTTGGCCCTCCCATGTCTGGAATTCAATGGAATTCAAAATATCTCATACAATTGTATCATCAGCATTTAAGTGCATTATTATTCATTTGAAATAAAAATAAATACAAGATATTGTATAGACTTTTGATATAGATTCTTGAACTTGAGTCGGCTACAGTAAAAAAAATGTTGGGAATCCAAAATATAACAGGAAATGCATTGAGATGCAGGAAATACACTCAGTAGAGCAAGCAAGCAGCATCTCAGGAAAGGGAACCCTATTGAAGTTTTAGGTTGAAGATGCTGCATGTTCAATAATTTTCTAATTTTATTAATAAGTTATAGTTACTTGCTGTGAATTAAATTATAGCTTGAATACTTTTATAAAGAACAAACGGTAGTTTCCTTTCTACCTTGTCCGTATCAATCCCAGACATAAATTCTTGTTCCACAGTTAGATTGTCAAAAAAGGTCTCAGATCCTGAAACAAAAAACAAGCAAAAAAGTTTATTTTCACCAAGACCAATTTACAATTCAGGTCACTTGAGCAGAATTTTAAAAGTTATTCCTGGGATATGGGTATTACTGTTGAGGTAATAATTGCGTCATTCATTGTTAATTGCTCGTAGCATTAAGGAAGCGCTTCCTGTCTCACCACAGCCCATGTGATGCAGAAACCCCTCAGAGCATATTTGTGGTTTCGATAGCGTATTGCATTTAAGGGTCTATCATGATGCTGTGGTTTGGAGACATATCAACCATAGACACGAAGCACTGGAGCAGCTCAGTAGGTCAGGCAGCATCTCTGGAAAACTTGGGTAGGTGACATTGAGTCGAGACCCAAATGTCACCTATCCATAATCTCCAGAGACACTGCCTGACCCAGTGAGTTAATTCAGCACATTGTGTCTTTTTTGTAGAACAGCATCTGCAGTTCCTTGCATATCCCTCCAACCAAATAGGTTTCTTTAATACTTTCCAATCGTTCATTTGTCATTGCTACTGACAAGCCATTAATGCCAAACCAAATAATATTCCTTGTAGAATTGGAACTTGTATAGTTGAATAGTTCTGGTTTCTGTATTACTAATCCAATAACATAACCAATGACAAATTGTACCAACAGTCTAGAGATTTTGTTCCAAAACCTATGCTAACAACCAATATAAATAGGAGAAATACATGCAGCTTACCTGTAATGTCTTTGACAAGTTCAGCGATAGATGTATGATTAGCTAAGGAGGTTCTTGCAGCCTGCATGTGTGGAAGTTGTGAGACAAATTGTTTGATTTCACCCACTGTCTTTGCATTATGCCTTCCCTGCAAGAAAGGGGTTATATTATAATCGTGCTACGTTTTTAATCAGTTATTTCAACCAAAGGAGTTTTAATTTTAAATGTTCAAGAATTCAATTCTCCCCACCCTATATGGTGCTTCACCATAATCGTCATCTCCCAATGTGATAAGCAACATAGATAGAGGCACAGTTATGTTGTTTCTTCCTGCAGGCACGAACTATTTTCTTTTAGACATCATGCCCAAGAGTGAAATTCATGTGGCAGGAAAATGGTATCAAACTTCCAAGATGGAACTACATCCCACCAAAAGATCCTGTTACAGAGTTAACGTTTTGTCAAACTTTATGCACAACTTTGATACCCCATAAATGCAGCGCTGTTTCCAATTAGTGGTCAGGTTATTCCAATGAACAAGTTTCATAGAAAATATATCCTAACCTCAAATTTCTGAGTTTACAACAATCAGTATAGTCAACTCTGAAGGACATTCATGTAGTAACCATTACTAGTTATATGACCACTTTGATATACTCAATTTAAAACAATCCATAACTCCTTTTGGATACGTGGGCAATCAGGGCTGAAGAACTGTTTTATTTAGAAAGACAAAATGAAGCCACGAGTTCTTCACTTACATTGTGTAACAGGTGGCTGGGCATTTTCACATTAGAGACTGAGCAAGTCTGAACATGGGAGGTGTTAATGAGCTTCAAAATTGTGGAGATCAAACTCAGATGTTAGAAATTAATCTCTCTTCACTTATATCACACAAGTTATGCGCAATGAAATGTACACGTGATACTTAATGCATCTCATGTCTATTGGTAAATCAGACCATTCAAAAAGTTGAGAAACTGGGGAAGAGAAAATATGTTTTACCAAAAACTAAATTGTCTCTTTGCTTCACTATAATAACAAACCTTGCGCTTCGTGTGTTCAATACCAAACAAAATTATTTTAACAATATTCATTATATTTCTAGAAAATACAGTACAAGCAGTTTACTAAGAAGATACAGTTAAGAGCGTTTCATTTCACAGGCCATTGATACACATTACCCCTAAATGTACAGGCACCTCGCGTTTTATGCGGGTGTTCCATTCCTGAAATCAGGGCGTAATTTAAAAACGCATAAATTCAACATATACATGTAAACGGGCATAAATTTAAGCACGTTATTTCAAATATATAGCGTGTAAAATAGGTTTGGGTATTAAACAAGCAGACAAAAATGCTGGAGAAACTCAGCGGGTGAGACAGCATCTATGAAGCGAAGGAAATAGGCAATGTTTCGGGTCGAGGCCCTTCTTCGGACTGATGTGAGGGTGTGTGGGGTGGGGCGGGGCGGGAAGAAGAAAGGAAGAGACGGCGACAGTGGGCTGAGGGAGAGCCGAGAAGGGGAGGAGAAAGCAGGGACCTGAAATTGGAGAAGTCAATGTTCATACTGCTGGGGTGTAAACTACCCAAGCAAAATCTGAGGTGCTGCTCCTCCAATTTATGGTGGGCCTCACTCTGGCCATGGAGGAGGCCCAGGACAGAAAGGTCGGATTTGGAATGGGAGGGGGATTTGAAGTGCTGTGCCGCCGGGAGATCAAGGTTGGTTATTGCGAAAATTAATCTCTCTTCAGCGAAGCGATCGCCAAGTTATGCTTGGCTCAACGAAATGTAGCAGCTGACACTTAGAGCAGCGGATGCACTATTGGTAGGTTGGAGGAGGTTCAAAAACCTCTGCCGCAGAAGACTGAAGTACGAAAGGACATCTCCGATGCCCTGGCGTGGATAACCTCATCCTGGGTGCAGATGCAGTGTAGACGGAGGAATTCGGAGTAGGGGGATGGAGTCCTTACAGGAAGCAGGGTGGGAAGAAGTGTAGTCTAGATAGTCATGGGAGTTAGTGGGTTTATAGTGGTGTCGGTCAGTACCTAAACAAAATTCATTTTAAAAATATTCATTATATTTCTAGAAACATGCAGTACAATGTGAGCAGTGTATTTAAGGATAAGATACAGTTAAGAGCGTTTCATTTCACCTCTGGCATTGTAAAAATGCATTACCCCTAAATGTACAGAGGCATCTTTGCGTTTTATGCGGGACAGAGCCACTGCATTGAAATTTTCAGGGCGTAATTTCTGCATACAATAAATTCTGCAGAATATACTTTTTTAACCAACTGTTAAACGGGCATGGAATTTTGGCCACTTTCATTTTGCTTTCAAATATATAGCGTGTAAAATAGGTTTCACATTTGCTGAAAAATAGAAATTTAAATAGCATCAAAATGACAGAAAGTCCATCGTGCACTTCTCCATTCACAGCTTTACCCATCTCAGAGGATAATACAGAAAAACAGAGTACAATTAAACGTGGCACCATCTCTATGCATTATAGTACAGGTGCACAACCTTTTATCCGAAAGCCTTGGGACCAGACACTTGTCGGATTTCGGACATTTTCGGATTTCAGAATGGAAGATTTTTAGCGTACATTAGGGGGTGAGGGAGAGCTTGAGAAGTCTGGAGGAGAAAGCAGGGACCTGACCGGGAGACTCATTGAGAAGTAGTCAGTTCATTTGCTGGGGTGTAAACTGGTGGTGCAAAGTCTGGGGTGCTGGGGGAAACTTTAATTTATGGTGGGCCTCACTCTGGCCATGGAGGAGGCCCAGGACAGAAAGGTCGGATTTGGAATGGGAGGGGGATTTGAAGTGCTGTGCCGCCGGGAGATCAGGTTGGTTATTGCGAACCGAGCAGAGGTGTTCAGCGAAGCGATCGCCAAGTTTACGCTTGGTCTCAACGATGTAGAGCAGCTGACACCTAGAGCAGCGGATGCACTAGATGAGGTTGGAGGAGGTGCACGTGAACCTCTGCCGCATCTGGAAAGACTGAAGTACGAGGACATCTCCGATGCCCTGGCGTGGATAACCTCATCCTGGGTGCAGATGCAGTGTAGACGGAGGAATTCGGAGTAGGGGGATGGAGTCCTTACAGGAAGCAGGGTGGGAAGAAGTGTAGTCTAGATAGTCATGGGAGTTAGTGGGTTTATAGTGGATGTCGGTCAGTAGTCTAAACAAGTACGTCATTGTAAAACCACATAAATCAAACATGCATACAATGTGAGGTGCCTGTATTTAGGGATAAATTATGTTTCTGTAGGAGCTGCTAACCTCTGGCAGTAAAAATGCATTACCTCAAATGCAGCAGAGATAATCTTTGCCTTTTTACTAAGGACAGAGCCAACTGCATTGAAATTTTTATCTCTAATTTCTGCATACAATTCTTCTGCAGAAAAGCCCTCCAAGCTTTTGACGTTCAGTTAAGCAATGATTTACAGACTTTCATTTTGCTTTCCCGGTCTCAAGGGAGGAGGCAGCCGGAAGTTTCACATTGGCTGAAAAATAGAATTTTAAATAGCATCAGTTTGACAGAAAGTCCATCGAGCTTTGGTCCATTCGACAGCTGGAAAATCTCAGAGGATAATTCGGAGCTTTTCGGTTTCTGGAACACCGGATAAAAGGTTGTGCACCTGTACTTCCTAACTCAAATATCATTCATAAAAATCTCTTACTAATTTTCACCATCAGCAACAAGAACATAGCTAATTTTCCGCTCCAATTCAGGATCACCAAGAGCCACTGGAACACTTTACCACCCTGAATAAGATGAGCCAAGTTGGGACATCCCCATCTGTTAGTCCATGTCAGCATTTGTAATATGACTAGGAGGTAGGAAATCAAAAGCAGGATGCACTTATGATATTGTCTTCATACTGGGAAATAACTCGGCCTATTTGTAGATTCAATTAAATTAACAGCGACAGCATTTCCAACTGATCAACATTTGTTGACCTACTTGACTTTATACTCCAGAAATGAACAAAACACAGACCCTCAAACACTTGGAAAACAAATACTTTGCATCTTTACTGCAACGTTTTGCAACAAGCATTTGGATATATACCTACAGTAGCAAACGTGGGCCTCCAGCACTTACTGTTTTGAATTCCGTATATTTCATCAATCAGCCCTTCGTAAGTCAGCTGTGTTGCGAGGGGCGTCAGCAGATCAACGTTACGATCAAGCAACAGAAGTTTGTCAAACACAGGCAAAGTCTGATTCTGACTCCCAGCAAATTCACGCTTCATTCTTAGCATCATATTTGCTACAAGCTGCAGAGATAAAGTCAAAGTTAAAATTATTAAACAGAAGACAAACCTTTGTACTTCATCTCTGCTTTTCAACAGCACCCGCTGTAAATTAGGCTACGGCACCAGGAGACACAAAGTTAGGAAGCTTGAGCACAACCTGCGTCAAAAGGACAGGTGGGGATGCCAGAACTCACGATGACACCGTGCAATGTCAGATGGGACTGCTCTGGAGAGGTTGCTTACTATTGCAGAGCAATTTTTTAAACTTTGGGAAAGAGTCCCAAAAACCAAATGACCAAGACAAATCTTTGCACTGAAGTTTGACATTATTCAGGACATATTGGTAATGGTCTGGATATTAAGGGATCAAGGAATAGGTAGTTCAAGCAGGTAAGTGACAAACCCAGGTACAAGAACAGCCACAGTTGAACTGAAAGGCTGACCAGGCACAAGAGGCTGAAGGACCTGTTCCTGATTCGATTTCTTTGGCAGCTCACCTGCCAATGGCAGAGCCCATTACAGGAAGAATCCTCCAACCACTGTGACAGTGATTTCCATCAACAAAAATTGTAGGAATCAGATCATCCTTTCACTAAACTCCAGCACATTGCTTTAAAATAAATGAGCTGATTTACAGGTTCTTAATAGAACATATACGATACTGCCCTCCCATGGGAAGCTGGCCTGTTTGTGATTTAAATTTCTATGATTAAATCAAACAGTATTTTAAGTACATTTGACATTGCAAGAATGTTCATAAAGAGCATTGTTGTCACATATTATTAGCATTAATGATATGAATCACAAACTGGTAATAACGTACCCGTGCACATTCACCTTTCCCAAATATCTGTGGAATGGTTCCATACAGAGCTTGCAGAGTCATCAATCCTTTGGCAACATGGAATAATACCGTCTGGTCATTCTCAAGGTAACATTCCTATGTACAAACATGCAAGATGTGTTAATTATTTGTGAATCTGAAAATCTAAGCCACTTGACCTACTGAGAAACATTTTTTTTACAAATATAAAATGCAGCAAAAGCTGCCACTTGCATTGTTGCACGAATACAGGAAGCAGCACTGTGGTCAGTGAAATGATGGAGAAAGGACTGGGGAGGGGTGCTTGTGTAGGTTTTGATTATTCCATCCAGCCAACAAAAAGACATGCGCAGATGGGGTCCACACCAGAGTCCATGTCTACACCTCTGAATTGCAGAAATGGAAAGAATTCAAAGGAACAACTTCCTCACTTCTCCTGGGTTCACCTTTCATCCCGATTAAGGATTACTATGGAGTCTCCAAGTACATTCTCTGCAAGGTGTGATTCTGTGATTACAATGGCACAGTGGTAGAGCTGCTGCCTCACATCACCAGAGTCCCGGGTTCGATTCCAACTGCTGGTGGAGACTACGTAGGTATGTTGCAAAACTTACCTTCAGCAGCGCTGCAGTTCTGCCGCTGCCTGTGTGCGCGACTTTGGCACCTTTGAGAGGGGGGGCGGGTTTAAAACGCGATTTTCTCTCGGCTGTTGAAATCGATGTTGTTCAGCTTACTTAGTTGCTGACGAAAAATCGCTACGAAATTCGTTCACTGCAGGTATTTTTAAACTAAATTGGGTTATTTAATTATTAGAGAAGATTAAAAATCATCCTCTAAAGCCGCGAACCCCGACAACGGGACGGATCTCATGACAAGGCAAGGTAGGTTGTTTATTTTTAAATTAAAAAGGGCTTCTTAAGATCCCTTTATACAAAATTTTATGTTGCAAGTAGCTGACTTGGGAGCCCATTCAATCCCGCACTGTTTTTCATGCCATATGGGCTTCAAATTCACCGCAATGGCAGTGTTCCAAACCATCGCGTTAGACAGAATCCCACTTGCAAGCTGATTTAAAAGGCCATTAATTTACAGCAATTGAACACTAAATCCCTTCCATTTGGCCTATAAATTAATGTCAATGAGATTTAAAAATCATGTTTTATTGTGAATTCTTGTGTGAATGTTCTTTGGACACTTAGGCTATTTAAAAATGTTAATCTTTCCTTAAGAAATGGATAGATGTTTAGATTTAGTAATTGAATTTTGGAATTAGCTACAATTGGGTAACTAACTGATTATATGCTTTAATTTCAGGTCATCCAAGTAAGATTGTTTAATATTTGTTTCAGAATGCTTCAATCTATAATAACTGAAAATGTATTTCAGTTCTCTTAACTTGTAATAAAGTTATGGCCATTTCACTGTCCTTGATCATAGCTTTTGTGTTAAATCAATGGAAAAATCAATAGGGAACAAGATGCTAATTTCCGAGTTTGAAAATGGCCATAACCTTTTTAATACTGAAGATATGAAAGTGAGTTAGGTGTCAAATTAGACTTATTTTTATGCTTTATCTGATGGGATAAATTGCAGACTTGATTTTTTAAATCTCAAAATTTTGTAACAATGCTACTGTACGGCGTTTGTACATTCTCCCCGTGTGCTTTCTCTGGCTGCTCTGGTTTCCTCCCACACTCCAAAAACATGCAGGTTTTTTGGCTTCGGCAAATTGTCCCTGGTATGTAGGATAGAACTAGTGTACAGGTGATCGCTGGTTGGTGTGGACACGGTGGGACGAATGGTCTGTTTCCACACTGTATCTCCAACCTAAACTAAACTACAACTGACAGGCTGACAACTTTTCCCAATTTAGGCACTAGTCCCCAGGTATTATTAGGTGATGGATATAACCACAATTGGTTTCTTACACTATTAAAAATATATATTTTCAAATATGTTATACATGGTTGCTTAAGTACAATCTGTTCATGCAGATCCACTAGAAGGTATTTAAGAAGGAACTGCAGATGCTGGAAAATCGAAGGTAGACAAAAGTGCTGGAGAAACTCAGCAGTTGCGGCAGCATCTACGGAGCGAAGAAATAGGCAACATTTCGGGCCGAAACCCTTCTTCAAACTTATGTAAGGGGGGGGGGGCAGGGGGAAGAAAGGAGAAAGGAAGAGGAGGAGCCAGAGGGCTGAGGGAGAGCTGAGAAGGGGAGGAGACAGCAAGGGCTACCGGAAATTGGAGAAGTCAATGTTTATGCCGCTAAGGTGCAAACTGCCCAAGCGGAATACGAGGTACTACTCCTCCAATTTCCGGTGGTGCTCACTCTGGCCATGGAGGAGGCCCAGGACAGAAAGGTTGGATTCGGAATGGGAGGGGGAGCCGAAGTGCAGAGATCAGGTTGGTTAATGCGGACCGAGTGGAGGTCGTAGAGTTGGAGGGAAGGGGGGATCACAGAGGGGGGGGGCGGTGAGAGAGGAGGTCGTTAAACTGTCTTCGGAGGGAGGAGAAGAACTTCTTGAGCTCCCTGTGGCTCAGCACTTCGGCTCCTCCTCCCATTCCGAATCCGCTGAATTTCTCCAGCACTTTTGTCTACCTTGCACTAGAAGTTAGATCATTGTAATTCGGCAAAATGCTAAAAACGGAAACTATACAAATTTAGAAGCTTTGGAAAGAACTTAAATCATGAGCACTTTAGCTTTCATAAAAGCCAAAAGTAAACACGAGGTGAAAAGGAATTGTCAGCTCTGGCATTTCATAATTTATCCAGTGGATCTCATATGTTCCCTTTTATACCTAGACCTGCTTGAGTGACAAACTTGGTAGCGATGGAGATCAACTAAAAATGCAGTCCATGACAATATGAGCACAACACAGCTGAGACCATTTGGATATTGTCTGGGAAAAAAAAAGATTTATCCAGAAAACCCAAATTGCAACAAGGATTATTCCAAAGAAAATAAGGAAACGTAGTTACCCTAAATGCACTTTCTGCCTCCATGGACATAAGATCACTGTCGAATGGAATTAGATCCAAGCTGTATTCCTCTATAAGGGTGATGTTGACCAGCTGCCCATGCTCCTTAAGTCGCTGTTCACAAAGAAGACTTCGACGTGGTAGAAACAGGATATGGAAATCTCTGCGGGAATGCCGGTCTTCACTAAAAACATAAAATGGTAAAAGTGTCAACCCATTAAAGGCAGGAAACATCGCTCATGCATTGCAAGGTTTATGTGCAAAAGCACAAAGTACTCTGCAATTGCACTGAACCTTGTAAGTTTGTTACCAGTTTGCTAATGGAAATCCAGTTTCTTCCCCTTTCCCACACACCAACCAAAAATCATTCAACAAGCTTTACAGTTTACAACTACTGCACAATTCCTCCCCTCAATCCACAAAATGCCTCTGCTGATACGGAGTTCTCTTGTTCAATTTCTTGGTTTGTACCGTGGACAATCCCCCCCCCCCCCCCCCCCCTCCACAAATGATCTTGACGGCTGATCTGCGATCACACACAGGCTCCTAAACAAACTTCCAAAAAGTTTTAAATGCATTACCATATCTCACTCCAAAAAACTGCTTCAACAGTTTGCCAGGACATGGGTATTTATTTCCATTTATCGTTTTTTTAAATTCTAACTGTCTGTGTGCTTTGAGAGTGGGAAAGTAGGTCTGATGAGACCTCAAGCTTTTCCTGTGACTATAGCCCAACTTAAGACTGACAAAAATCTGTGACTGACAACATTGTATTTACATTCATAGATGATGCATCTTCCAGGCATCTTTTAGGGAGGCAAAGATAAAAAACAATTGTTTATTTAGTTTAGTTTATTATTGTCACATGTACCGTGGTATAGTGAAAAGCTTTTTTGTTCCCTGCATTTAATGTGCCCATGTTTAAGGGGAGAGCATGAGAGAACAGACCAGGGGAAAAGTGCAATGAAGCACAAAAATGCGGCAGTAATTCAGCAGGTCAGGTAGAATCTTTGGAGGACATGGAAAGGTTACATTTCGGGTTGGAACTCTTCTTCAGACAAGTGCAAGCACAAAGCCCCTCAGAAGTGAGCATCCTGCAGAATAGGATGCAAGGACACTCAATGGCCGATACATGTAACATTCAAGTGTCACACCTTGGAGCAATTTTAAAAAGAAAATATTTTAATAAATCTTATTTAAAATTACGTGCACCTACCACCGAATGTTATCAGCAATGATATCCATTAGTTCCAGCTTAGGTCTCACAAAGAAAATGACATTTTTCACATCGGCTTGAGGTAAACGTCCTTCCTTCAGAGTGAACATCTTATCGACCTCATGCTCCTAAACAATTGCAAAGCATTTTTTACTGTATGAAAAATATCAGGACCCTCAAGGAAAAACTATCAAATACATACCAGACATGTACAATTTTAGGCACCTTTTACATTTTAACATTTGAAAACTGCTTGAAAAGACATTCAACATCACTTTGATTAAATCACACCACTGCTATTACACAATAGACAATAGGTACAGGAGTAGGCCATTTAGCCCTTCGAGCCAGCACCGCCATTTAAGGTGATCATGGCTGAGCATCCCCAATCAGTACCTTGTTCCTCCCTTCTCCCCATATCCCCTGACTCCGCTAATTTTAAGAGCCCTATCTAGCTCTCTCTTGAAAGCATCCAGAGAACCTGCCTCCACCACCACAAATATTCACCATCTCTGTTGACAATATAGCACACTAAAGGGAAGCACATTCTACATCACTAAATGTTTTATGGTGGAGTGTTTTACAGAGTGCTTCCTTCCAACACTTCACAAAATTACTTGCAGTTGTGAGATATCTCCATATGTGTGCCTCAATGCACAAATCTAGGAGCTATTGTCAGTGATGTGCTCCAATCCTGCTGAACAGTTAGTCCAAGGAGGAGACAAGAACTTGAACTAATTTACAGGAATAAACACATCTGAAGATTTTGCAACTGGTCTGGGGCAATGCAAGGATTAATTCTCTTAAATTTAATGGAAGGGATTGATTGTAAGATACTCGAGTAACATTTATTATTTAAAAAGATTCAAGTGCTTTTAAACATGTATATCAGCTGCAGGATCTGACTGCCTGATTTAATAAGCTGGGGTTTATCACAAGATGCCCATTTTACACAATAGCACACACCGCCTTGCTACAAATACACTCGCAGCATTTCCTTCAAATTCACATTGGGAAGATAACTAGACAGTGTGTTTTCTCTTAAGCAAATAAAAATGTCAGCATAGAATAGCTGTTGAAAGGAAAAAGCCAGTTGTTGATAAAGTTCTACCAAATTTTGAATTCTGCTCTAATATTCAGTATAGGCAATTCCAAATTGTCCAAGAATACCTCTTACCTAATGAAATAATGTTTTTTTTTGATTAATGGAGTAGTTTAAGATTGCTTCAACCATCTTGCAACTAACTTCAGTAACATTAATACCAGGAGTGAATAGTCTACCATTTTGTTCAGTAAAACAACTGTAATGGTTTAAAGTGCCAAGGCAGGTTATAGACATTTACCTTTAGCAGTGAATACTGAGCAATTAATCCAAATGGTCCAGTAAGATACTCATCCCAAACTATTGCCTGTGCAGGAAAAACAGATGGTTATTCTCATGTCATCATTCAGTTTTATGTCCATACTTCCAGTACATAACATTCACAATTAAGCAGAATCAAAGGTGTGGTCAAGAGTTTCAAGTTCTCAGGCGTAAATATCACCAACAATTTGTCCTGGACCAACAACATTGAAGCTACGGCCAGGAAAGTAGACCATTGCCTCAACTTCTTCAGATGACTGAGGAAGTTTGACTCTTACCAATTTCTGCAGATACATCATGGAGTACTATCTATCGGGATGCACCACAGTTGTTTTGGCAACAGCTGTGCCCAACACTGCTAGAAATTCCAAAGTTGTGGTTATAGCCCAGTCCATTCCACAAATCAGCCTGCTGGTCATAGACTCCATCTACATTTCACAATGTCTTGGGAAAGCAGCCAATATAATCAAGGAGCATTTTCACCACAGTCATTCTCTCTTCTCTCCTCACCTATTGGGCAGAAGATGCAGAAGCTTGAAAGCATGCACCATCAGACTTAGGGACAGCTTCATCCCCACTGTCATCAGACATCTGAACAGTCCTCTTGGGTGTCGTCCCAATCTTCCATTACTGCTAACCTTGCACTTTAAAAAAAATCTGCACTCTCTAACCGTATCTCTACAATGATATAACACTATTCTGCACTCTGGAATTTTTCGGTTTGTAGTACGACTTGACTGTACTCATGTGTAGTATGATTTGCCTGGATAGCACGCAAACAAAGTTCCTCACTATGCCAATAATAAACCAATATCAATGACAACCCGCAATTAGTCCGTAACACTTAAAAAAAAAGATTATTTAATACCTCAACAAATGCTGTTCTGGATTTGTAGATTTTCCCCTAATCATTCTGACCTCGTACACATTACGATAGAATTTTAAATGGTCTTAATCAATCACTTTACAAATTGTCATGTGACAAATTCACCATTTTTCCTTTCGTAGTAATAAATATTACTATCCAAAACCAAAATAATGCTAGAAATACCCAGCTGCGAAAACAGTTCACATTTAAAGTCAACACAAGCATCAATATTCCACCAAACATATACAGCTCCAGAACTGCCATTCACCTCTGAAAAATCAGTGACATTAATGGCTTCCTTTCCATAGATGCTCTTGATCTGTTGTGTTTCCCCCGCAGTTTCAGTTTTATTTTTTGTTTCTTTACATCTTCCACTTACCTTGCACCATAATCACTTTCATCATTTAATCGTTCCTGCCTTCAATTTACAAACAGGATTTGCTGTTGCTCTCCCTCCCTTGCTTAAAATTAATTACCCTGGTCAGATCTGAAACATTAACTGACCGGGACATGTATTGATTAGAATTTTCAGGCAACTTTTGGAGGAAAGTGAGCAAGGTCTTTATTGCAGGGACAAAATAAGCAATTATTCAGCCAAATACATGCTGGACAGGAGACTATTAAGAAAGCCCAATAATGAAACTGTATCAGAGATGAAACAGTAAATAAACGCAAGCACAGTCCTTAATCTCTGCAGGAGTGGAGGGGTGTCAGTTTGTACAATACTGGTATCTTCAAAACATAATGTTACAATCCACAACACATAAGTGTATTTACCAGACCATTCAAACACGTTGTCAATACTATTTTACTGCTTATATTAGGGCTATTTCACACCTCCAAAGTATGTACCTCACCTCAGCATAACCGAACTACATCGCCACTTCCACCCCAACATCAGACCCCCTGCCCCCAGTACCCCTGTATCCCCTCCCCAACCTTCCTCCCACCCAGACCTCCTCCACCACAGCTCCCCTTCCAAACCCCTCCAACCAGCCCGCTCCCGCATCACCTCCAGCATCCTCACCACCTTCCTTTCCAGGCCTTGAGTTCCCCCCTAATGACAGTGCCCCTCTCCGCCTTTCTCCTCCCCGCGTCACCCCGCCAGTCTTGTCTCTTCCCCTTCTTTCCTCTCCTGGTCCCATGCACCCTCTTCTCCCCCGTTTCCTATCCCCCCCCCCCCCCTCCCCTCCCCTTCCACCCCATTCTTCTCCCTTCCCCATCCCCTGCACTGCTCCCCAGTTCCTCTCCCTTCCCTCCCCGCCCCGCCCGTCCCACAGGGGACACCGGCCCCGCTCCCAGCACGGACCTTGCTGCCCTCGCACTTGTCGAGGAACTCTCGCAGCTCCTTACGGGCGGCCTCCCGCAGGTTGTTGAGCACCACCCGGCCGTAGCTCAGGTGCGTCGCCATCTTCAGCGCGGTCACGTGACGCGGCGGGCGGAGGCCCACGTGACCCATGCGGACGGCCATTGGGGGGCGCTCGGGAGCTGTGGGCGGGAGGGAGGGAGTGAGGCCGCTGCCCCTTTATAGTGGAGAATATCAGCCCTCAACAAGGCAGAGATATCACCCCAGGGGCGTCTGTCACCATTATCGAGATCCTGCAGGTCATCCAAACAGACCAGATACTACTGTATATAAATACAATCAAGTCAAATTCAAGTACAATAGGAAGAACAAAGGAGATTTCAAGTTCAAGTCAGTTTATTGTCATGTGCCCCTGATAGTAGCAATGTTACAAAATTTTGAGATTTAAAAAATCAAGTCTGCAATTTATCCCATCAGATAAAGCATAACAATAAGTTTAATTTGACACCTAATTCACTTTCATATCTCAAGTAATAGAAAAGTTATGGCCATTTTCATACTCGGAAATTAGCTTCTTGTTCCCTATTGATTTTCTATGGACATAACAAAAAAGCTGTGATCGTGGACAGTCAAAAGCCCATAACCTTCTTAAAAATTAAGAGAACTGAATTAAATTTTCAGTTATCATAGATTGAACCATTCTGAAACAAATATAAAATAATCTTACTTGGAGGACCTGAAATTAAAGCATATAATTAGTTACCCAATTGTAGCTAATTTCAAACTTCAATTACTAGATCTAAACATCTATCAATTTCTTAATAAAAGATTAACATTTTTAAATAGCCTAAGTGCCCAAATAATATTCACATATAATTCACAATAAAACATGATTTTTAAATCTCATTTACATCAATTCATAGGCCAAATGGAAGGAATTTGGTGTTCAATTGCTGTAAATTAAAGTCAATTTAAATCAGCTTTCTAGTGGGTTCCTGTGAACGCGCTGGTTTAGAACGTTCACATTGCGCTGGATTTGTGCCCTCAAATGCCCATAAAAATACTGCGGGATATAAAGAGCCCAAAATGAACTATTCGCTATAGAAAACTTTATATACAAGGTTCTTAAGAAGCCCCTTTTAATGTAAAAATAAGGTACATACCTTTAATTGTTTGCTTTATAAAACCCTGGGGCTGCGAGAGGTTGCGGGTTGAGAGAGTGATTTTTAAACTACTATAACTATTATACAAGGCCATAAAAACTAATAATACCTTTTGCGACGGGGTCTTCCAGCGATTTTCCGTTAATGATTTACTAGGCTGAACATTTTCGATTGCAACAGCCTAGTAAAAATCGCGTTTTAAACCCGCCCCCTCTAAACAGCGCCAGAATCGCGCACACGGGGTGGGGCAGATACTCAGACACGATTCAGGTAGGTTTTGTAACATACCTACTGATAGGACAATGAAATTCTTGCTTTGCTTCAGCACAACAGAACATAGTAGGCATTGACTACAAAACAGATCAGTGTGTCCATATACCATTATATAAATATACACACACATGAATAAATAAATGAAGTGCAAATAACAGATAATGGATTATTAATGATCAGAGTTTTGTCTGAGCCAGGTTTAATAGCCTGATGGCTGTGGGGAAGCAGCTATTCCTGAACCTGGTTGTTGCAGTCTTCAGGCTCCTGTACCTTATACCTGAAGGTAGCAGGGAGATGAGTGTGTGGCCAGGATGGTGTGGGTTTTTGATGATACTGCTAGCCTTTTTGAGGCAGCGACTGCGATAAATCCCCTCGATGGAAGGAAGGTCAGAGCCGATGATGGACTGGGCAGTTTACTACTTTTTTTAGTCTTTTCCTCTCCAGGGCGCTCAAGTTGCCGAACCAAGCAAAGATGCAACCGGTCAGCATGCTCTCTACTGTGCACCTGTAGAAGTTAGAGAAGGTACAAAGTACAAACTATAGTTGAGGCACAAGGAACTTCAGATGCTCTTTAAGAAAAGACAAAGTGCTGGAGTAACTCAGCAGGTCAGGCAGCATCTCTAGAGAACATGGATGGGTGATGCTAGGGGTCAAGACCGTTCAGTCTGTACATTTCAGACCCGAAATGTCACCGGTCCACCTTCTCCTGAGATGCTGCCTCCAGTCACAGTGATATCTGTATAAACTGAGCAACAGCTATAAATTTGGTCTAATAACTATTTTATGGGAATTTAGTTGATTTTTAGATTATGATATTGAACCCTCTTTGATTCTGGATCCAAACTCGAAGTTTCTGCGGCTGTGTCGGAGCTGCTTGCTTTTTGAAGTCTGTGCTTGATCTCAGTGTGAAGAAAGCTCCCAATCCAAAATGTCACCTGTCCATTCCCTCCATAGATTCTTCCTGACCCACTGAGTTCTTCCAGCTGTTCATTATGATTTTTGCTCAAGATTCCTGCATCTGCAGATTTTGTGTCTTCATGCTCAGATGGTTCATCTAGATTATTTGATCTGCATGAACGTTTGGCTTTATGTCTTAAATTTCAATCAAATGCCTCGTGTGAAGGCCCAGAGCTGCGGGAGAGTCAGGGAGAGTTGGTGCCGGGCCGCACCTCTGTAAAAATACATGATTACCGTCTTTTTCTTTCCTTCTCCCCCCCACCCCCCATCAGTCTGAGGAAGGGTTTCAGCCCGAAATATCGCCTATTTCCTTCGCTCCATAGATGCTGCTGCACCCGCTGAGTTTCTCCAGCATTTTTGTGTACCACCGTCTTTATCTTTACTTGTTTGATAATTATATTTCATGATAATTAGTGAGTGCAACCGTGCAATATTTTGTCATATTATTAAATTAAGTATTAGATGTTTTATTGTACTAGTTATACACTGGGATGTAGTATAGGCTATAATCATGTTTGACCCGCTTGGGAGACTAGCTTGCCCCTCCCAGCAGAAATTACGCCCCTGTTTGTAGCAATGTTACGAAATTTTTAGATTAAAAAAATCAAGTCTGCAATTTATCCCATCAGATAAAACATAAAAATAAGTTTAATTTGACACCTAATTCACTTTCATATCTTCAGTACTAAAAAAGTTATGGCCATTTTCATACTCGGAAATTAGCATCTTGTTCCCTATTGATTTTTCCATTGATTTAACACAAAAGCTATGATGAAGGACAGTGAAATGGTCATAACTTTATTAAAAGTTAAGAGAACTGAAAGACATTTTCAGTTATTATAGATTGAAGCATTCTGAAACAAATATTAAACATCTTACTTGGATGACCTGAAATTAAAGCATATAATTAGTTAGTTACCCAATTGTAGCTAATTCCAAAATTCAATTACTAGATCTAAATATCTATCCATATCTTAAGGAAAGATTAACATTTTTAAATAGCCTAAGTGTCCAAAGAACATTCACACAAGAATTCACAATAAAACATGATTTTTAAATCTCATTGACATTAATTTATAGGCCAAATGGAAGGGATTCAGTGTTCAATTGCTGTAAATTAATGGCCATTTAAATCAGCTTGCCAGTGGGATTTTATGGAACGCGCTGGTTTAGAACACTGCCATTGCGGTGAATTTGTACCGCATGTCGGCATGAAAGATACTGCGGGATTGAATGGGCTCCCAAGTCAGCTACTCGCAACATAAAATTTTGAATAAAGGGATCTTAAGAAGCCCTTTTTAATGTAAAAATAAACAACCTACCTTGCCTTGTCCCCTACATAAGACCCGTCCCATTGTTGGGGTTCGCGGCTTTAAGAGGATGATTTTTAATCTACTATAATAATTAAATAACCCAATTTAGTTTAAAAATACCTGCAGCGAACGAATTTCGCAGCGATTTTTCGTCAGCAACTAAGTAGGCCGAACAACATCGATTTCAACAGCCTAGAGAAAATCGTGTTTTAAACCCGCCCCCCTCCCAAAGGCGCCAAAGTCGCGCACACGGGCAGCGGCAGAACTGCAGCGCCGCTGAAGGTAAGTTTTGCAACATACCTACTGTTTGACAGCTCCGGCACCTAAAAAAATTAGCACTGCAACACTGCACTAAAGTATCATCATCATAATTCTGAAGTGCCAACTTTGCAAACTATCTTCCATTTTGGCTTCAGTCACCTCAGCTACTCCTTCCCCATTAAAGTTGACCTGTTTTTATATCTTGTTCTAATGATGGGCAGCTGAACGTGATATCTCCTTATGGTACTGTGTATTTGATTTGCTGAAATGTCTGTAAAACCTCACTGGAGGCAGCATTTCAGTGAAATGGTGTTTTCTGTTAGCAGTGCTTAGATGAAATAACCCCAATATCAAACAGAATGCTCTAGTGCCAATGTTCTGGTTGTTAATTGACACCGTTTGAAAGCCTGTTTGTCGTTGTTATTTGTAGTGCAGCTACTGTACAATATTAGTTCTTCATTGTCAGAATGAAATTCCAACATATATCCTGATATTATTTCAGATTGACACCAACATTGTTTTAGTAGCTTGTCCAAAGGGAAGCTGGTTATGGTTATTAGAGATCAATCATCCCAACCATAAGACATTGTTGCAAGTGTTTCTCAGGGCTGTATCCGAGACCCAACCGAGACCCAAAAGTGCGGATGTTTCCCAATGATTGCACACCATTCATTTCTATTCACTATTACCAGGAAATAAAGCAGTCCACATCTGCACACTACAAGACATAGACAACATTCAAGGAAGGGTTGATTACTGATGTAACATTTGTGTCAAAGTGTCAGGGAATGATTCTCTCCAACTGAAGAAACTCTAACAACTTTTATTTAAATATCATGGCATTACTATCAGCAGGATAGCAGGTCCCCCACCTTCACCATCCCAGGGGTCCACAATAACCACAAACTTAGTTGATCTGGCCACAAGAGCAGGTCAGTGGCCTATCTATTCTCTGCAAGGCGTAATTCACAAATATAATGGAATGCTGTCCACGTGCCTGGAGAAATCCTCCTCCTTAGGCTGTGAAGTTTCCACCCCAGTTCTGTGGATGCTTGGTGGCTAATTAACTCAATGTGGAATATGCAGTATCTATCATTGATAGGTTGGGTGCTTGGGTAGTTTGCGAGGTGGTACACTCCCTCCAGCTTTTACACTGGCTCTGGCGTTCTCCTACCAAATGAACTCAAGGTTCTCAGTGCCATCCCAAACGCTCCTCCTCCATTTTGAATGACCATGGCTCATGGTTTCTCACAGGCAAAAGTGAAATTACAATTTTTCAAAGTTTTGAGAACATTCGTTAATTGTTTCCTCTGTCTATCCGACATTTGGGAGTGATATCAGGCACGTGAGTGGTGCAGCTTGGCCATCGGAGCAAAGTGTGTGTTATTGAACTACCTTGCTTAAGTCAGCATTGCAATTGTTGTGTATCCATTGTTTAAGATCATGGCTTGTATGCTGTTACATAGCAAAGATGATGATGATGATTTGCTACCAAAGTCGAAAGCTTTTGTGCAGTTGCAAACAGGCATGTATATTGGATGATATTATTCCCTACACTTCTCTTGGAGTGAGTCCTGTAAAGAACGTCAATTATACCTTCAGATGGACAGGATCCATGTTGTAATACAGTGCCCTCCATAATGTTTGGGACAAAGACCCATCATTTACTAATTTGTGATTGAAAAAAATCACTTGTGATTAAAGTGCATTGTTAGATTTTATTAGACCATTTTATACATTTACATTTCACCATGTAGAAATTACAGCTGTGGAACATCATTAAGAAGAAAGAAAGCACTGGTGAGCTTACTAATCGCAAAGGGACTGGCAGGCCAATGAAGCCCTCCACAGCTGATGACAGAAGAATTCTCTCTATAACAAAGAAAAATCCCCAAACACCAAGATCCAAAGCATACCACGTCATCTGTGAAACACGGTGGTGGGGGTGTTATGGCCTGGGCATGTATGACTGCTGAAGGTACTGGCTCACTTATCTTCATTGATGATACAACTGCTGATGGTGGTAGCATAATGAATTCTGAAGTGTATAGACTTATCCCATCTGCTCATGTTCAAACAAATGCCTCAAAACCCCATTGACCGGCAGTTCTACAGCAAGACAATGATCCCAAACATACTGCTAAAGCAACAAAGGAGTTTTTCCAAAGGTAAAAAATGGTCAATTCTTTAGTGGCCAAGTCAATAACCCAATCTGAACCCAATTGAGCATGTCTTTATATGCTGAAGAGAAAGCTGAAGAGGACTAGTCCCCAAAACAAACATAAGCTAAAGATGGTGCAATACAGGCCTGGCAGAGCATCACCAGAGAAGACACCCAACAACTGGTGATGTCCATGAATCGCAGACTTCAAGCAGTCATTGCATGCAAAGGATTTGCAACAAAATACTAAACCTGACTACTTTCATTTACATGATATTGCTGTGTCCCAAACATTATGGTGCCCTGAAATGGGGGGGGCTATGTATAAACATTGTTGTAATTTTTACATGGTGAATCCAAAATCTATAAAAATGGCCTTTATTAAAATCTGACAATGTACACTTTAACCACATATGATTTTTTTCTATTACAAATCTCAAAAATTGTGGAGTACAGAGGCAAATAAATAAATGACGGGTCTTTGTCCCAAACATTATGGAGGGCACCATAGCTCTTTGTCCACTGCCAACAGGCAAGTTGGGAGAAGTTAGGTGATAGTTTCCTTTGGCAGCAGGCACTGAGATCCTTCATTACACTGTAATCAGAATGGCCTCCCTCCTTAAAGCTATTCCAACAGAAGCCCCAAAACCCATGACCATGAAGGTCACGGCACCAGGTGCATAGGATCCAGTTAGAGTCATACTATGGAAACAGGCCCATCGGCCCAACTTGCCCACACTGACCAAAATATACGATCTACACTACTTGTTGGGTGTAAGTCTTGGAATTTCATATGCAACAACACTATAGTAGTGCTGCTATAGTGGAAGGTGGTGGTGAGCCACCTTGAAGGGCAATTAGGGGTCAATAATAAATTGTGTTCTCAACAACAAGTTTTTAATGTTCTTTTTCTTTTTTTTCCTAATGAATACCATTAATTTCAGATCGATCATTAACCATTGATCAAACCAGCACAAAGAAAGATTACTATTGCATCACTTTCCTCAGAACTAGAGCTGATTTGGCATTGAGGCGCACTCTACAGGTGGAGGGCAGATTGACTGCTCGCACACAAAAAGTCAATTTATCATTCTTAGATTTCATTTGTCTCAACCATTCACTAGGGTAGCAAAGTACAGGAAAAATAATCTTTAATGCTAATCTTATTGCAGGTATTCCTGCAAATGCAACACCATTTAGTAAATGTGATTAATTATTGTACCAAATAAGCGAATCCTTGCGAATTGTGAATTTGTAATTGTTGGAGCTTACTTGTGAATTAAAATTAGAATCTTTGATTGCCATTACACTACCAGCAGTGGGGGAATTCAAACCAGCTCCATACAGATGTTTGGTTCCACACATGGACTGATGTTTCATGGATTACAAGAAAATACAAGTCCCTGTTGCGGATTTACATATTACATTAGTTCTACATTGTTGTGCATAAGGTGCTGTTTATGCCTTCAAATGAGAGAAACAGAATAATTCTAAAAGCCACACTTTCAAATGTTCAAAACTCTGGGAATTGGTTTAATCAACCTATGCCATCTTGGTTGAAAGATTATATGTGCCCTGAGAGAAAAAAAAACCTATAAATCTGCAGGCAGTGGTGATTCCATGCGTTTTCTGTACTTGTCCTTTATGGTGGTAAAGAAAGGCTATCTCAGTGTGGAGTCATGGGGAGAAACAGCATGGAAACAGGCCCTGCAACCCCAAGTCCATGCCAACCACACATTAATACTAGTCCTATATTAAACCCAAAGTTTTCCCCATCAACTCTCTGCCTCTCTCCAGATTCTTCTACTCATCCATACAGGGGAGTAATTAAAAAAAAAGTGGTCAATTAAACTACCAATTGTCACACCTGTGTCACCTGGGAGGGAACTGGAGCACCTGGAGGAAACCCACACAGTCACAGGGAGAACATGCAAGCATCATGCTAGCAGCACCCGAGGTCAGGATTGAACCAGGGGCTCTGGCACTGTGAGGCAGTGGCTCTGTTAACTCACAAAAAGTAACTGCAGCGACTTTTGCAGATAGTACACAGCAGTCAATGTGTACAATGGGCGGTGGGAATTCATGTCCAGCTTGAATGATGTCAATCTTTAAGTGTTATTAGTTGCCATTTACTTCAGCTTTACCAGGGTTCCTTGATGCTGGACTTGGTCAAATGCTGCTGTGTCCAGGGCAGTCACTCTTTCCTTTGGACTATAATGAGGCCTGGAGCTATGTGGTCCTGGACAATCCCATACCAACCACCATCGAGTCAATAATATAATTCTTAAAGGTGGTACAAGATAAAATAGTCGGAAAATGTACCAAAAATATTGATCTGTCCAAGGTGCATCATGTACAGATCATGGCAATCAAAACATGAAAGGTAATAATTTATTAAAGTTGACATAGTACACACAGTGTTCGGATTAATACTGTCTTTACATATACCTTCTCCCTGCAACAATTGTAACACTATACATTCATTTCAAGACCCAAACTTAGAAATGAAAGAAAAATATTCAACATATCTGCATGTTGATTTCTGAGTAAAATACTTTGGGCAAAATAAATCAAAGGTATATACAGGTTTATCAGCCTAATTTCCCCACATATATTTCAATATATTTTACATTCAGTAAGAAATCAATATAATGTTCACACTATTTATACAAAGTCTGACATTCAGAAGCAGGTAATTTCAAATGCTAGAGTTTTGTACATCAAATCATAATTCAAATTAGTTGCTCTGTAGAATCTATTTTCAAAGTTAGTTTATCATGGAATTATAATAAATGGAGTTAAGAATGTGAAGTAGAGTATTGAAAGGAGGAAAAGTGACATGAAGCAGAAATGAAAAATAAAAACTGTAGATCTACAAAGAAATACAGCAATATCTAGGATGGAGCGGCGCATTAGAAGGTCTCATCATCATTGCAGTTGTTTGTCCAATGCCCAAATACCTCACAGGTGTCACAATAGGGGCGATCATCTTTTCTACTGCCATGGTAAGTAGAATGCGGTGGAAATTCAGACACCTGAGCTTGTGTGGGGCAATCCTCAGTGTCATGGAGGTCAAAACAATCACATATGTCACAGAAGAGTCGTGGAGGTGGCTTCTTCTTTGTTTGTGTCTCATCCAAGCTGAAAGAAGACATTTAGCAGATCAATCTCAGTAGTCCTTAATTCTTCAGAAAAGAAACCAGATTTCTCTGCTGCACACATGAATGTGGAAACAGGACAAGGAAAAATATTTTGGTTTTGATAATCATGGTACATAGTACCGTTCTCTACTGCTACATATTGTCGTGCAGTTAGCACTCCAAACAATTGTTCAATTAAAGCAAGTCATATGGTGTGGACGCATCATGCCAAATTCAGCTACTACCAAACTGGAGGTGGATCTTCAGTACGCTGGTCCATTATTTGACACCCTCGAATTATTGACCATGAATACTCTCACTTCTTTTATTTCCATGCTGTTAGGTCTGCTTTGCTGCTTCATGGACTATTCCAAAGCAAAACGTCTGTCTTTCAAACATGTCCCTTTAGTTTAGTTTAGGGATATCTCAGTCCACCGAGAACATACCAATCACTGACCACCTGATCACACTTGTGTGCTATCCCACTTTCACATCAGCTCCTTACACACCAAGGCCAATTAACATACAAACTCACACGCCTTTAGGATGTGGGAGGAAACCTGATCACTCGGAAGAACCCCATGCAGTCACAGGGAGAACGTGTAAACCCCACACCGGCAGTACCCACGGTTAGGATTGTTGCGGGTCTATCGTGCTGTGTGGCAGCAGCTCTACCAGCTGTGCCACCATGTATCTTTCTTGAAATAGATCTTGGGCAACTGTGTACATCCAGCTACCCTGATCTCTTGTGTCTCCATCTCTTCGTGGCTTAATATCAGGGAGCTCCCAGCAAAGTACCAATTGACATATTGTGCCCACATCCATGAGACATTTAATCAGCATGTCAACTTACCATTCAAAATTGTTCACATCATCAGCCACATTCCCATTTAGAGATGCTTCAGCCAGTTTTTCTAGTTGTACTTTCAGTTGTTCGTTCTTTCTTTGTAAATCCACTATCACGGAGTTCAGGAAATCAATCTGCAATTTTAATAAATTACGGCATGAATAAAAATTGTGTTCTATAAAAAGAGATTATACACTCTTGATCAATTACCAGTGCCAGGATAGGAATATGTACCGGTAGGTTTAATTTAAGTAATGAAAGCAGTTCCCAAGCTAATTGAGAGAACTATTCCCTGATTCTCCACTGTCATAGACTAAAACATTTGAGAATGTTAAATTTAGTTATTAGAAGTTGGTCAGTCAAACCATTGATTCTGTAGCCTTTCTGGCAATGATGGACACAGACTAGCACAAAGATAATTTTCTTCTGTAATGGAAAATTATAATTTGTCTTAAATATGATTAGTATTTGAAATGCAGCAAGGTGCAATTATTCTGCAAAAAATCCCAAACTGTAACAGTTTAGAAAACAATTAGCTATTAAAACAGCTTGCAAGTAAGCTCAGGTGCTTGTATCAAGTGTTCAAAAGTTATTTATAAGAGCAGAGCAGAAACAGGAGCGGGCCATCCAGTTCCTCTTGTCTGCTCCACTGTTTAGTAAGAGCATTGCTGATCCTTTTACTAACCTATTTCCCTAGATTACCTTTAACATCAGAAATATGATCAAATTTTAAAACATGCACATTAATGACATATTTTCTTCAACTGTGAATCTAATCAAGCTATTAGTACGACATGCAAGTGTTATTAAATGTATGCCAAATAATAATTCACAGTCATTGCATGTTGCTTTCTTTACCACATTGCAGCATATTTGTATTATGTGACATGATGAATGGAAAGAACTATTTCAAATATGATAAATAAACAGCCAACGTGCTGGGTTTTAAGTCAGTCCAATATCACAGAAGTCTGTATGGGAATTTTGTGCTCAAAATATTTATATGATGTTTCATTGGCAAAAATAATCTGAAAGCAAGAGTACAGATACTCCTGCATGTTGCCTACTTGCTCATCTGAGCACAAACTTGACCTGCTTCACAAATGTCACCGCATCCTTTTGTACATGTTGACCATGGCTTTGAATTCCTTGGGAACATGGTAATTATAGATCAAATGACATTTTCCAATTTTAATGTTAAAGCATCATCTAAAATCTTATATTAATGTTATAGATTATAAATTGATCGATAGTATCTATCTTCTTTTGTTGGAAACAATGTAAAATTGGGCACAAATGGCTGGGAAAGTCAGTGAGGCAAGATGAGAAGGATTAACTAAAATAAGGCATAAAAACAATCTAATATACTAACATAATATACCACCAGCATGTTTTTCATGACCCATGTTGAAGGAATATTTCTGTTAGGGGTACTTTTGTCATGCAAGGCAGATCACCAGGATTACAGATTCACAGTTCTTAATTCTTCGTTCTCACAGTTCTTAATTCAACATTTAGTCTTAATGCAAAGTACTCTGACTCTGACAGAGGATTAACTTCCATGATTTTAAAGCAATTGAGTGCAAGAGAAAACCGGAAATGTGTTAATCCGCTATATTTCTGGTAATTTTAAAATAAAGCAAACACGTTTTTATTTTTTTATTTGGTAGCAGTTGATGGCTATTAAGCTGACCTAGGGAGATTGGGTTGCATGGTTGGAGAGAAGAGCTTCTGGGGTTTGATAGCATTGGGAGAGGATTTGGGGAATAACATAAACATGGGGTTTGACTCCATTATGGAGAGGAACCTATTGTTTCAGACATTCAGTGTGAAATTTAGCTAAATTAATGGCTTCCCAGTATGCTCATAACAAAGAGAGCATGTTGGACCGAGGTGGGTCAGAGAGAGAAGCAGCAGCAGTAGCAAGGAAACTGTTGTAGTTGGTCACAATTTTCAATCTAAATATTATGTTTAAATCCTTGCAATTAATTCCTGGAAATGCATGTCTCGGACTAAATCTGACTCCTGATTTAAGTCCAAGAGTTTATATTAATACATTTATGTGCTGAAACCTGTCCATTGCAGCAAGCAATTGAGGGTGAAAACAAAAAAAAACATGCTGATGCAGGAAATCTGAAGTAAACACAGAAAATGCTGGAAACACTCAGCAGGTTAGAGAACATGTCTACACAGAGAAAATGTTAATATTAATGTTTCAGGTCAGATTTTAAGGACACAATTCCAGCACTTTTCTATTATTAATGAAAATAGGGATGTTTACTTCATCTACCAAACAATGATGAATGCAATCTACTCAATCTGTGCTCTGAACAGTTTCCATAATAATTTAAATACTTTTAAAGTGTACTCGCGATTGTTGCGTTAAATACGTTAAGAAAGAACTGCAGATGCTGGAAAAATCGAAGGTAAACAAAAATGCTGGAGAAACTCAGCGGTTGAGGCAGCATCTATGGAGCGAAGGAACAGGTGACATTTCGGGTCGAGACCCTTCTTCAGACGTTGCTATCAGTATAGTTCTATCAATGAATAAATGAACAAACAACAGCTTTAGCTGTTAGTTGAGGGATTACTATGTAGTATAAATTTAGGGCAATTCCAAGGAACATTAGTTTCAAGAGTGCGGCATTCTTTCAGACCGTGTCACCTTAGATAAGGTGCTCAAATGCTTGGGTCAACAGTGAAAGTTCAAATGCCAAGACTATATGCCAAGGCCAACACAGGGTCATAAATAGAATTTTATCCTGCGCATAACATGTTCAAAGTTTAAATATGAGGAAGATGTCCTCACTGTATAAAGAGCTCAACCTACCTCACCCACCTCTCAAATACAGATAGTCTCACTGTGTAAAGAGATGCTCAAAGTGAACTTTATCTGAAATTAATTTTACTTGTCTCTTCAGTTTTATAAGTAAACTTGAAATACAATCAGATATTGAACAAGGTCACAGAGGGGTATTGCATTGAATTGTTTTACTTAGATGCTAATTATTTGGCTTTAAAATTTACATGGACTACATACACAATGTAAAACTGCATGGTCTATGAACAGCCACCATAATTCACAATCACCTCTTAGGTGGTGTTTAGACCCTCAACATTGATTAATTAACTATTTAAAAGACAATGAATAAAGTATAACCTTGAAGTATGTATTTTCTGAATATTTGTTTACTGCTTTCCCCGTTTATTTAAAATGACAGTTTCATTAGATTGGCCATGTTAAATTAACTGCCAATGCAAGGCCCAAGTAGTTTCAATGTGGCAATTTACTAAATTTCTTGCATTTGATTAACTAGTCTGTTAGTACGCTTTGGCGTATGTCTACACATTAGTAAGTCTCACTCCAGATATTTCCGCATAAAATTCTTGGCTGTTACTTCAATGTTTGGCAGTAGGAGTGCCGCACTGTTGGAGGAGCTGTTCTTTTTAGGCCTGGTCGGCTCTCTGCAATGGATTTAAATCATCCAGTGGTACCATTTTATCCAACAGCAAAATAAATATCCCCAGTCATCTGCCTAGTATTTTTTAGTAAACAATATTACTACAGACGATTATCTGGTTCTCATATTGCTGTTTGTGGGGACTTGCTGTGTGCCAATTACCAATTATGTCACATATTACAACAGTAACTACACTCAAAGTACTTCATGGCGTATAAAGTGTCTGAGTCAACACAAGGGTATGAAAAGTGCTATAGAGCATTAATGGCTTAAAAAAAAAAGTATTGTGCAAAAAGCAGTCAATAAAAATGTACAGTAAACAGGATTGAACACCCATTCAACATAGATTAACTTAATCTAAAGATTTCACAGCATTCAATAATGCTTAGATCATCCTGAATGATACCCATTCAATGTGTGTTTTTTTCAATTCACACTTCTGCCTGTTATCTGTCTGGATTCATGTAAAAGAATGATCTTAGCAATTTTGTAAAAAGATAGAAATCCAGAACACACAAATATGAAGAAAATGGCAAGCAATAACAAACCATTTGCTGCTTGTCAGAAGCATCGCCAGCATCAATGAGGGAAACAAAATGGAAAAACAATTAGCATGGTGCAGCACTATTTAACATCACGTCAACCAGCTAAAAGTCAATGCGAAAATTACAGGAATTTTCAGGAAAAGCATACTCAAAATTATAATCAATGTTTTTCAGTGCATTGGTCTTGAAGAAAATGAAGAAAACTAGTTTCATAAACTTAACCAATTTATGTCTGGAAGTGTAAGCAAATATGTTACTGAATTTTGAGCATGAAACATAATGTGGGATTATTGGAAACATATTTTAGTGCTCTATTACTTGGTCAACTATCATGCTGCAAACCATTTTATAGAGGAAGCCACTCGCTGCCTTTTAAACAGTCTCTGATTTCATTTACAGACATCTATTGCTTGCCCTTCAGTGATCAGAAAACCTCCCACAGCAAACAAAAGAAAAAATAACTAATGCCATAGTAAACTATTCTCAAATTTGAAAGAATCTGGGGGAAAAAAAGCCATATCTGATATGTTACTAATCCTTTCACAAAAGATTGAAAGAAATTAATCCATTTCATCTGGAAATTGAAGATTACAATTGATTCTCAGTCAAATTCTGCAGATGTTTCTACGCTTCATGGGAATGAATTCTAATGCAAAGAATATTGTAATTCTTAGAAAGTAAACCAGTTTTGCCATAAACTGCAATAAGGTGAAAACTGATTCAATCATTTGTCGACAGATTAAAAAAAATATAGAAATAGCACATTCACAAATGGTTTAGGAATAAAATGAAGAATTAAAGTAATCAAATCCATATTATTCAACATTTCAAAGAAACTGGCAGTCTCTTGAACCCACATGATTCACTAGTGATTCACTAAGGAAATCTACTGTCCTTAATCTGGTTTACTTGCCAATCCAACCTTACAATTGTTCTTTGTCTTAACTAGTTTAGACGTCAAATATCCATACAACTTTCCCCAAAGAGTTTTATTAGAAGTGATGCCAGCAGAAGCAGGGACCAAGGTCACCTGTTTTTACTGGTGTAGTGAGTTCTGCAACCTTTTGTTCCATCTCTTTTGTCATTCTCGTAAATGGTGCCAAGGGTCAGAATGGTCTGTGACCTTTCTGCTAATCTTCACCAGTGGAAGATGATGTCTGGAGGCAAATGGCCATCAAGAAATGACAGATAAAGTAAACGGTAATTAAACAAAAATTTAAACACAAAATCAAATCACAGGCAGACTGTCAATTTTGTGTTACTTAAATCAAGATGTTCAATGTACACACATTTGGCTTAACTTTACGATCACAGCTTGAATACATCATTCCTTTTGCTGGAATCTTTTTTTAAAATCAACTCAATTCATGTTGAGAAATTAATAAAAAGATAGATTTACCTGGCTCTCAGCAGAATCATTTTCTTCCCTTTGCTCTTCGATAACGTGTTCATCTTTAAATAAAAAGGGAAAGCTTAAAAATGACATGCAAATCCACAACATGTTCACATTTTTACGAACTACTGAGTCAGATTGCCTACATCAAAACATTGGGAGCAATTGCCGTAAATGCCGTTATTGACATCACTTGATGTGGCGTGCAAATCATTGACCATTTTCTTTAAAGGTGCATGTCCTCTCTGTAGCTCTGCAGGCGACTTTAGAACTGAAGAACCTAACCACGGCGGTCTATCACCCTCAAGTCCATGTTCTGCCTTTGCTAGTTCTCAGCCTCTGTTAGTACATATGTATGAGGATGCCTGGTCTGGAGTAATACATTCAAATAGGTTTCAGCCCGTGTTCTGTCGCACTATTCTTGCACACAAGCCAAAAAATTCAAGCGTGACACCACACAATCTAGGCTAACATTGTGTGCAGTACAGTGTGTGGTGAAATATTACTTTAAATCCTGACACAAATGGATGCAAAGATCCCATGGCAAGCTTCAGAACAGCTTCAAGGACAGAAGAAATCTTAAGTGGCCAAGCCAACACCATGAAAACAAACTTAGCAGATTATGCCACTGTTTCAGGAGTAATTTTAACGCTTTCCAACAAATCAGCAAGAAGTTGCTGATACTGGAAATCTCAATTAAAAACAGAAAATGCTGTAAATACCCCCATAAAATCAGGCAGCATCTGCATAGTTCAGGGCAATGATAACAGAGATAATTTAAAAGGCATTTTATTAACCAAGACTGGGGCATTGCGAGGTCAAACAGGCACCATTTACTATAAAGGCAGGTAAATGCATCTTTTCTTTATTTTCTGAGAAACTGTTCTTTTGAGGCGTCATCTAGCAGGTTAATTAATTCATTTGTGACCGCTGTGTAACACATTTTCTACTTCAATCTCAGAAATTTACATAACAGAAGGAATCCATTCAACAAATCAAAATCATTTGTAGCTGAAGTGGTATCCAGTCAAATTGTACTTCCCAATTCATATCGTATATCAAATGCACTTCCAATTTATAAAATATCTAATGCATGTTTTCTGGCACCTATTCAGGCAGAGTTGCACACCCTCAGTATTTTCCTCAACTTCTCTCCAATCTTTTTGCCAATTACCTTAAATCTATGTTCTCTAGTTCTTTATAATTCCATACATCTTGATAAAAAATCTTCCTTTTCCTCCCCTACGAGGGAGAAAGAACTAGCCAATCTTCCCTAAAAATTCCCCAGCACATTTTAGGGCACCATAATGTTTGGGACACAGCAGTGTCATATAAATAAAAGTAGTCATGTTTAGTACTTTGTGGCATATTCTTTGCATGCAATGACTGCTTGACGCCTGCGATTCATGGACATCACCAGTTGCTTCACAAATGCCTCAAAACTCATTGGCCGGCAGTTCATTCTACAGCAAGACATTGATCCCCAACATATTGCTAAAGCAGCAAAGGAGTTTTCCAAAGCTAAAAAATGGTCAATTTTTGAGTGGCTGTCAATCTCTCGATCTGAACCCAATTGAGCATGACTTTTATATGCTGAAGAGGAAACTGAAGGGGACTAGTCCCCAAAACAAGCATAAGCTAAAGATGGCTGAAATACAGGCCTGGCAGAGCATCACCAGAGAAGCCACCCCACAACTGGTGATTTCCATGAATCACCAAGGGGATTATGTACAAACACTGCTGTAATTTCTGCATGGTGAAATCAAAATGTATAAAAATGGCCTTTATTAAAATCTGACAATGTGCACTTTAACCACATGTGATTGTTTCTATTACAAATCTCAAATTGTGGCGTACAGAGGCAAATAAATAAATGTCTTTGTCCCAAACATTATGGAGGGCACTGTGAACAGAGACATTGATTAACTAATCCAATCCTAATTTTCATAAAGTAGTTGGAAAGATATAGTGCAAAAATGACTAATCTGCCAACAATCACACAAACTACCATTGAATAATATATGAAAATATCAAGACAGGTCTAATTACCTGGAGAGGATGTGACGTTATCAAGTTGTCTTTGGTTATCGTTGATTTTCTTCTCCAGACTCTGTACCTTTTGTTCAAGTTTTGATTTATCGGATTCCAATGATTGAACTACTGACTGCAACTTCTTTGCCATGACATTCTCACTTCGCAGCAGAGCAATCTGTAAATCAAGCCGTATTACACAAATGGATGTTTCAGCAGGAAATTAAGAACCATTGGAGCGGTGCAGAGGCACAGCCGTAGAGTTGCTGCCTAACAGTACCAGAGACCCAGGTTCGATCCTGACGGATGTTCTCTGTGTCAAATTTGTACTTTCTCTGTGATTGTGTGCATTTTTCCAGGGTGCTCTGGTTTCCTCCCACATTCTAAATACGTGCAGGTGTGTAGGTTAATTGACTTCTGAAAATTGCCTCTAGTGTGTAGCCTGTAAAACTGGGATAACATAGAACTAGTGTACGGGTGACCATTGGTTTACACGGACTTGGTGGGAAGAAGTCCGTGTTTCCATGCTGCATCACTAAACTAAAATTTAAAATGACCATAAAGCCTTTAAAAAAAAAAAAAAGTTATCTCGGGCACCTCCCTAGACATGCAGCACATGACAGGAAATTCAGAATCATTGGTGCAATAAAGCTATCACATGCTTACTCGTAGAAATTAACATCTTAGTACAGCATTCAGTACCGATTCCTTCATTTAGCGTTTTAAAATTAAGATTTATTGGCTTTCCACTTGTTTATTTTGTTTGAACCTCGTATGTTTAAACGACAATAAATGGCATTCTATTCTATTCGGTCATATTAAATAACACCCATTGAACCTAAATCAGTATATTTTATTAATGACAATGAAGTGAAAATTCAAACATATGAATATTAATATCTTAATAATGTACCATTAATTTATATTACTTGAACTTTCAGTTGAACATTGTTTAATGATATCATATGGGGAAAAACTTTAGATTATAGGAGGATGTCAGACCTGAGACTCATTGTAACAACACTGTAATCGGAACACTGGATTTAACTCCCACTCCTTGAAATTAAGTTGAAATTCTAAATTTCCCAAAACAGTTCTGTCAGGGATGTAACAAAAACTGAAATGAGGCCACTTCTGTCGTCAAAATATTACTTTGAGAATATATGGCCGCCCGCCTTAGAAACAAGGGCATTTTCAATCCCGCAAGCAGTGATCAAGCATCTTAGGCAAGTGACTCAGCTCCTGGAGTGGGCCACTCCTTTGTGGTGTCACTAAGGCACAAGTAGTAAAGCAATGCTAGAGACCCGGGTTCAATCCTGACTTTGGGTGCTGTCTATGACGGAGTTCGCATGTTCTCCATGCGAGTTTCCTCAGGCTTCCTCAGACATCTCAAATACGTGTAGGTAAGTAGGCTAGTTAGCCACTGGAAATTTTCCCTGGCGTGTAGGCGAGTGATAGAATCAGAGAGCAGGGGAGTTATTCAAAATGAAGGGAAAATAAAACAGATGAATGTAGGATCAATGTAAATAGATGTTTGATAATTGGAGTGGACATGATGGGATGGAAGGCATGTTCCTATACCGTACATTAGTTATTTTATGACTCCTGACACTGACATTTTCTCACCATCTCAAGACACAAATCAGGAGTGCGTAATGGAATACTCTCCACTTGCATGCAAAAGTAGTACTCCAACTCAAAGGGCAAGACATCACCCTGGATGAAGCAGCTTGTTTGATTGGCATCGTAAACTATGCCCCATCTATTCACCCCCGCCAATATTACAGCAGCATGGTTGCAATGTGCCCATCTACAACATGCACTTCTTATTCCTCTTTTGGCTTTCCTGACAGAATCATTCAACCTTGTATAACCTACCATCAGCAGGTACATGGTAAGATCATAAAATATAGGAGCAGAATTAGGCCATTTGACCCAGAGTCTGCTCCACCATTTGATCATGGCTGATCTATTTTTAACCCCATTCTCTGACCTTCGCCCCATAACCGTTAACAACTTCGATAGCAGCACCATCTGCAGTTTTCCTCCAGGTTACACACCACACAGCCTTGGAAAACATTGCTGCTCGTTGGACCTTGGACCTTCTTCAACAGCACTGAGAGTGTAGCCAAGGACTGGGATTGCAGCAGTTCAAGACACTGGCAATTTAAGGACAATTAGGGATGTGTATTAAATTCTGGGCCTGCCAGCAGTAAAAGATAAAGCAGATTATCATAACCTGATTGCTTTGTAAAAATGTAAGGGCTTTGGGGTGTACCCTCTTTCTCTAGCATATTACAAGTGCAAGCCTTTTTTATGTAAATATCAGGACCAGCAACATTACTGACCAAGATATAGTCAACTGGACTATAAGTATTTCTATCAACACAAAATCAGTTTCCTGGCCTGTATGGTCAGACTGAGAAACTCTTATCATTCATTTTTATGAACATTTTCACTAGGATTTCTGGTTGTGTATGCGGATGATGATCTACAAAACTAATTTGTCAATAATCGCTACTATTATTTTTGACCAATTTAAGTACTTGAACAATTTTTCCCCATTTGCTTGTATATTTCCAATTTTTGCCACTTTTAACAACTTGTACCTCATTCTTGAGTTTCTCTAATTCTTTGTCTTTATCTGTGATCAAGGCACTGGTAGTAGCGATGGATTTCTGTAAAGAATTTTTGTCGTCTTCAAAGTCTTTCTTTAATAAAGATTCTCTGCAGAAAAATAAAAATCTCAGAATACTAATCATATCACAAAAGTTTAAAATAAAAATTAGGTTCAGTGATTTCACTTTCACTTGTATTTTGCAGCACGAAACTGACCAAATTGGAGCACATTTGTTCTATTTACTATTAAAAGCCAATGTGCAAATGTTATTTATTATAATATTTTGGTGGTACTTTTTAGAAATAGGAAATCTTATACTTACATCTTCAGTTTGTTGTGTCAACAGTGTGACATTTTAAGAACTGCAGCAAGACATAAAAACTATTCCATATTCGTTTTGGCCACACTGACACCAAACTCCATTTAAGGGTAACTTAACATGCATGATTTTGCAAACCACTGATATGTACACAATATTCATAACGCACAACACTGCTCAATTCAACAGTCATACTGTTAAGATGCTAATTTAACCATAAATACACACAAAATCCTAAATTAAGGTCATAATCTGACATCCATAAAAGGCACATGATGCCAAGCAACAACGATAACATGCATAGCTCTGCAAATGCAATTACTGTTGCATGCAAATGAATCTCTGTTGTGAATCCTGCTGATATCTGCTTGCTCCCTCTTTGCAAATGGCACCAACATCAGCTTTTATATAACAAAGACTACAAAAAATTAAATATGCACAGAGAGAAGCTGGGTAGAGGAAACATTCAGATTCAGTAGACAAAGTGCGGGTTCATTGAGACACATAACATGCTAAACGAAATGAAACCAATTCTTTGAGCGGAGATGGCAATATAAACTGCTAAATTGATTTTCATGCTATCAGGAATGAGAAAATTAAGTGGAGAACCTGGGTTTTACAGCAAAAAGAACGCAATGCTTGTCTTAGGTGGCTCTTATTGGCATTTCCTCTTACTTCCCAGTGCAAGGCTGGTTAACCACCTGCCATTTAGCAAGCTGTATTTTTTTTTTTTAAAACACCAGCTCTCATGGCAATCTATCTCCAGACCCTGGCAGACTGATACGAGTGAGATAGACATTTTACTAAAAGTATAGGTTTAATACACTTGGGGTTAAGCAAAGGAGTATGATTTTCTGGTGGGGATGAAAAGCTGAGGGCGATGACTGAAATGGGTGAAACCTTCATCCCAATGGAGGTATAGGTTATGGCTATTTTAAAAAAACCCACACTAAATGCTTTTCCAGTGTAATCATTAAACAAATTAATTGGCAGGATGTGAACTGGCAGGACCAATACTAATTGACTATCCCCTGTAGCCTTTGAGAAGGTTAGGATATGCCACCTTGCTCAACTACTCCTTGACACTTGGTAATGCAAACAAATTAAATAACATGTTTTCCATTTTATATTCTTGTAGGTGATGAGAATCAATACTAGGGAAACATGGTTTTTCCAATTGTTGTTGGTACTTAGTACAGCTGAGATTGAGATTCTTACTTTATATGACAGTGTAAAGGTTTGTTCTGTCAACTCTCAAATGAACTAGTTTGATATCATCCATTATATTAGATTAGTATCACATTGGACTGGGTTACATGTTCTCACTCCTTCCAAACATGGCCTTTGGAAGCAGTGGCCGGTTCCCCTCATGAAAATAAATATGGAATGCGAATTATCATAATGTCTGTCCTATGCCCTCAGGTTCCCTCAGAGTAAGGCCTTTCAAATAAAAGGTTGTGTATTTTTAAGATGGTGGGGGGGAATACAGGTATAGGGTCATGAACAGAGTGCCAAACAAGCAGAATGCTTTAGCCAGCTGCTTGAATGTTGCTGGAGCTGTATCATCCAGGCACATGAGCATTTACAATCATTCTCATTGTGCCATGTAGATGGTAGAAAGGTTGATGATTTGCTGCAGAAGACTCATCCTCTCGCATGAAGCCACAGAAGCTATATAGCCGAGCTTTGGTCCATGTTGAAGATAGAGGACTTAGTGGTGTTATTACCAATGAATGTCAAGGGTAAATAGTCAGACTATCTTATTGGAAATGGTCAATGTCCAACATTTTTGTAATGTGAATGTCATATGCCAGTAATAAGCCCACAACTGAACATTGTCCAGGTCTACCTGCACACAGGTGGGGACTGCATCATTTTGAGGAGCTCCAACTTGAGTTGAACATTGCACAATTATCAATAAGAATACCTATTCTTGACCTTACTTTGGAAGGCAAGTTATTAATGAAGCAGCTGTAGATAGCTAGGCTTAGCACACTGCCCTGATGAACCCCTGCAATGATGTCTTAGGCCTGCAAAGATTGATCTCCCACAACCTTGACAAAGCAGCACTGTTGTAGTTTGCCTGTTCCATTTATTTTCAGGGGATAAATGAATGAATGAAATAAACTTAAGGGAAGGGAAGAAAGTAGTACAGTTGCAAATTCGCTCCCTAGAATTGTTTGTTAAGAGTAACCAATTTCAAAGTATGCGAAGAGTAAATATAAAGGCAAAGAAGCTTAATTCCATTTGGTGCAATATTAGTTTAGCACCTGATGCTATGGTACTGGGGGGCCAATGCGTTATCTAGGACAAGGTTATTTAATACAATTATAGATGCAATTTTTCAAAGTATATCTTCACTGAAAGAAATCCATATGCAAACTGATGGTTTATTTTAAACTACTAAATAATAGAATTATCAGAAAAGACAAAAGCACATTACAGTCTTTCTGCCTAAGTATTAGCCTATTTTTTACAAATATGAATTATCTTTATTTCAGGATGGAAAAAAATAGCTTATCTTTCATATGGAGTACTAAATTCTAACTGAGTTAATTGTAAACTGGGCAATTCAGCACGAGGATTAAAAAAAAAGCAAAAGGTTTTCTTTGGGATATTGTTCCAAATACTGCTGTAATGGGGTTAATAATAATAAAGCATTGTCTGGAGTGAGAACGTTTGATATGATTAAAAATATCTTGCTACAAGATTCAATGAAAATGAAATTACTATGCACTGTACCAAATATTCCCACTCCCTCAATTTATCCATACAGTGCCCTCCATAATGTTTGAGACAAAGATCCATCGTTTATTTATTTGCCTCTGTACTCCACAATTTGAGATTTGTGATAGAAAAAAAATCACATGTGGTTAAAGTGCACATTGTCAGATTTTATTAAAGGGTATTTTTGTACATTTTGGTTTCACCATGTAGAAATTACAGCTGTGTTTATACATATTACCCCCATTTCAGGGCACCATAATGTTTGGGACACGATGTTTGTAATTGCTCAGGTGTTTAAATGCCTCCTTAATGCAGGTATAAGAGAGGTCTCAGCACCTAGTCTTTCCTCCAGTCTTTCCATCACCTTTGGAAAAGTTTATTGTTGTTTATCAACATGTGGAACAAAGTTGTGCCAATGAAAGTCAAAGAAGCCATTATGAGACTGAGAAACAAGAATAAAACTGTTAATCGAGACTTCAGCCAGACCTTAGGCTTACCAAAATCAACTGTTTGGAACATCATTAAGAAGAAAGAGAGCACGGGTGAGCTTACTAATCACAAAGGGACTGGCAGGCCAAGAAAGACCTCCACAGCTGATAGAATTCTCTCCATAATAAAGAAAAATCCCCAAACAACTGTCCAACAGATTAGAAACACCCTTCAGGAGTCAGGTGGATTGATCAATGACCATTGTCCGCAGAAGACTTCATGAACGGAAATACAGAGGCTACACTGCAAGATGTAAAAAACTGGTTAGCCGCAAAAATTGGATGGCCAGGTTACAGTTTGCCAAGAAGTACTTAAAAGAGCAACCACAGTTCTGGAAAAAGGTCTTGCGGACAGATGAGACTAAGAGTAACAGATGACAAGAGCAAAGTATGGAGGAGAGAAGGAAATGATCCAAAGCACCTCATCTGTGAAACACGGTGATGGGGGTGTTATGGCCTGGGCATGAATGGCTGCTGAAGGCTCACTTATCTTCTTTGATGATACAACTGCTGATGGCAGAAGCATAATGAATTCTGAAATGTATAGACACATCCTATCTGCTCAAGTTCAAACAAATGTCTTAAAACTCATTGGCCAGTGGTTCATTCTACAGCAAGACAATGATCCCAAACATACTGAGAAATCAACAAAGGAGTCAATTCTTGAGCAGCCAAGTCAATCACCCAATCTGAACCCAATTGAGCATGCCTTTTATATGCTGAAGAGAAAACTGAAGGGGACTAGCCCCCAAAACAAGCATAAGCTAAAGATGACTGAAATACAGGCCGGGCAGAGCATCACCAGAGAAGACACCCAGCAACTGGTGATATCCATCAATCGCAGACTTTAAGCGGACATTGCATGCAAAGGATATGCACCAAAATACTAAACATGACTACTTTCATTTACATTACATTTCTGTGTCCCAAACATTATGGTGACCTGATATTGGGGGACTATGTATAGACATTGCTGTAATTTCTACATGGTGAAACCAAAATGTATAAAAATGGGCTTTATTAAAATCTGACAATGTGCACTTTAACCACATTTGATTTTTTTTCTATTACAAATCTCAAATTGTGGAGTACAGAGGCAAATAAATAAATGATGGGTCTTTGTCCCAAACATTATGGATGGCACTGTATATCTTTTTAGATCTTGTAAATTTTCTGATCTAATATTGACATTTCATACATGAAAAGGCAGCGTGTTTGAAAGGAAAATTGACAGATTACAACTCACTTTTTCTTTTTAAAAATAAAGAACCAAACTGTTTGCTCTTTTGAGTTTCCTAATCTAGCCAAATGTCAGGAACAAATATCAAGGAGAAGTTTGATATATCTAACTACAGAAGATAATTTTAGGGTAAAAGATCAAAAGCCAAGTTGGAGGATAATATCTTTTTTGGAGCATCTTAAAGGAAAGTGGAATGAATCTGCAATATCCAACCAGAGCCAAATTAACCAACGAACATGCACGGCATTGGAGTGTGGCAAGAAACCAGAGCACCCGGAGTAAACCCACATGGTCACAGGGAGGATGCACGAAATTCCGTGCAAGATTTTAGGAGGGAATTCTAGTATTTGAGGTATTGACAGCTCAAGATTCGACCAACAGAGATCACCAAATATAGGGATGATGGATGATCTGAAATTTGATGCAGATTTGGGAATGGGTACCAGATATTTTGTTGATTCAAGTTTATTAAAGGGAGGACGAGAAAATGTAATGGTCGTATTCACATGCAACACATGCATCAAGAGCAGATGAACTGAAGTAGGAGACGGGAAAGATTTGTCGTGTCAATCATTTGATACTTTTGTTTTAAATCACAGACCTTTCAGTTTTTCCTTTTCCGAATTCTAGCTGCCATTCCATGGAAATCACTATTAAGAATCATTGTTCTCTACAGGTGGTGCCTTTTATGTTAGTTTGCTATAAACATATGCATTTGGAGAAATATTTTGACTGGGCTGTGATGGAATATTTTATAAAGAATATTTGTTTAATTAGCTTGTTTAATTATCAAAGCAGCAATAAAGCAGAATAAAAAAAAAACGGAACATGAGTGCAACATCAATAATACGGGGATTAGAGCAATTAGCAAATATTAAAATCGTTAAGCATGAAGGATTAAATGATCGTGATTATTTAAAACCTAATGTCCATTGGTTTAGAATAATGGTAGATAAAGTGAGAATTAACCTGAGGAACAGTGCAGTTTGTTGTAGCGTATGCTCTTAAATAACAGATGAAAATGTGAACAAGACAGTTTCATCTTCACTCACTTCTTTTCACTGTTCTTGCCCTATAACATTTATAAGCCCTGAGGCAGCTAATCTACTAGCTGAGCATCCAACCTCAAGACTATCTGGAGGAACAACCACCCAGTGTTTATTCAATAGCAACTATGCTTTCAAGTTCTAAAATTTCAAATTTGCCAGTACTGATATTCACAAAATTAACCATGAGTAAAAATGTTAAAAATAATTAGTGACAAAGATAAAAATTAACACTTCGGTGCACTAGTAGATACTCAATAAGAATAACATAGATTTGACTCAATGAATAAAAAATAAAAAAAATACCTGAGGATTGCCTCTCTCTCCCTCTCTGCCACTCATCTAAACTGAAATGAATGGAGTTAATGAATCCAAACTATGCCTAGCATGTATAGGATGATTTGGGGGCATTACAGGAAGTTGGTGCTCTGCTCCTGGACTCTAAGAGGGACCCAATGTCAATGCACAATTGGAAAATTACCAAAGAACACTTCTTTGGAAACTCAGGGCCTTTGGGTGGCTAATGTGGAATTTTGCAGGTATAAAACTAAGTGTTTGTTCACACGCACACACACACACACACACATGCACGACAACTAAGTTAAAATTAGTGTTCTCATGCTTTTTTTGCTGAATAGACAAGCAGGTCAAGGGGCCAAATGGACTGCAACTGATGCTATTTTTTCTTTATATTTGGGTCACTTGGATAATTTTATGTTGTGCACCTTGAATACTAAACAGATGGTTCAAACATATTTGCCCAAGGATTCCTTCAGGAGAGACTGCCAACCAGTCTGGACAGAATGTATGATTTATTTTATTGGTTAGGCATGGTTTGGATTCATTTTATTCACACGGGTTCACTGGCATCTCTAATTGTTCTCTGAACAGAGCAATGTGTGGGCTAAGAAATTATATTTTAGAGAATAGACAACAGTCAATCATATTGGGGGTTAAGAAAGAACTGCAGATGCTGGTAAAATCGAAGGTCGACACAAATTGCTGGGGGAAACTCAGCGGGTCAGGCAGCATCTATGGAGAGAAGGAATTGGCGACGTTTCGGGTCGAGAATTATATTGGTGGGTCTGGAGTCATTTAGCCACAACAGGCAAAGATAGCAAAAACAATTAAAAAACAATTATAATGGAAATAACTTGAAATTAACAGGCCTCATTTCAAAAATGAGCTTTAAATGGAGAAATATTAAGCAGTTGTGATTATTATATTGGTTGCAGAGGTAGTTTACCAAACCTGGTGTCAAATAATTAGGAAAGTAGATGGATTCTGTTTTTCGGTTTGTTCTATATTGCTAGGAAGAGGTACACCAAATGATGTGCATAGCCTCTGTTTGGCATTTACATTAGGTGAAGGAGAAAATTGATTTTCTATTTAAAAAAAACACTAAACGGTCCTTAAGTTATACTAAGATCAAGGAATGTGCAAAATAAACCCCCAAAATACTAGTAATAAATTATTGTTAAAGTATATTACGATTATGCATAATTTAGACTAGAGCAATTTTCTTTATGATGTAGCTATGTAAACTCGGTTATCCAATTAGATGGCTTAAATTGGTAACTGCACAGGAATTCCAAACATTGACAGCATTTAGACTATCTTATGAAATTTCTCCAAAACAAATTTCACAGTGCTTTTTGTTTTTGTAAATTGTTTCAAAAGGTTCCTTGCATCACCCAGATTCTCCTCTTACTGTTAAAGTAAGAAAAAAGTCTAGTCATGAAGCAAATACCTTAAAGTGTTATTGGGCAAGCTTTAAAATGCAAGATAACAAGAAGCACAAGTTAGAAACATGGAAGAAAAAAATGCAAATTACAATCCAGGAAGTTACACAATTCCGCATTAAATGGTTTATTTCGTTAAAAAACTGCTTGAAATAATTCACACAGAAGCAAGACACAGTAAAGGAAGGTTGCAGCCATTGTATGTACAAAAAATTATCATGGTTTGATTGGTTTTGGCTACTTATTGTAACGTGGATAGACTTTTTTCAGTCTTACCATCAAAGACAGACAGATTTAGCAAGGACAGCAAAATTAGGAGAAAGAGAGGAGGGAGATGAGGTTTTGTAAGTAAAGCAGAGAGACAATGACACTTTGCAAGCCACAGTGACTTGTTTGACATTGCGTTAGCACAGAAACAGAAGTCAATGTTCAATAAAATAGAAATACATTTATCTTTCAAAGATTAACTAAATTTAACTAAAGGCATATTTTCAATTACAATTCAAAGGTTTATTCTTCATGTCAGAAATTGCTTCAAAATGTATATATATATATATATTTTTAAATGTCTTGAGAGATGCTGTATCATTTTGACAGCAAGCAACAAAAAAGTATATTTGCATTTTCTGACAATACCAAGAACGGCACAGACTTAGAGTGTTTTTAGTTAATTTTAAATTGGGTTCCGAAACAATTCAGCATGACTCAGTTCAAAATATAATTCTAGGATAAAAAAAGGTTATAGAGAATACTGTCCTGTGTCCTTTTCAAGAACAAAATGTTCAGAAAGAGCATTCAATGGTCATCCAAATTTAGCCAGCTACAATTAATCTTAAAAACGGAAAAAGTAAATATTTAAACAGAGCACACACTAAAGAACTTTGACCAAGTCTTGCTGTATTATCATGGAACTCAATATATAATATTAATCTCGTAGAAAGTCACACCTTCTAAAACAAAATGCATGCTGGATAGAACTATAATAATCCAATAAAATTGTTCTACTTTTCTATTAGCAATTTGCATCTAGTTCAGGTCCAAATGAAGTAACTATTTAATCTGTGTCTTTGTAGATTTTATGAACTTTATCCTACATATCTACGGCCATGTAAACTCATATTACTCAACGTGCATTAATAATATTGAGGAGCAACTGTATTCTTTTAATGTTCAGAAAGCTTTGATTTGGATTTCATCTCTCTAGCAAGATCTAGGTCACAGCAAAAGGAAAGAATTGCTTTGGATTTTTTATTTTAAACAGCTAAAGGATAAATGTTGATTCTATAATCAAATGCACTGCAAAAGACAGATTTGTGCAATCAAAACTGTTTGTTTATCTTATTCGATAAGTGAATTATTTTAAAAGTAAAGGCTTAACTGCAGATTAATTCAAAATGATGTTATTTACTAATAATTTCAATTAATTAAATGGATAAAATGCTAACATATTCCCAAATCCTACCTAATTTGATGGCTAATAGCCATCAACCAAATTGGGGTCTTCAACTTTACAGCATTAAAATATGAATTCTACATAATTTTATGAACATCTGGCAACAATGAATTTAGTTGCAAATGTTTTGGAATGCTTAAGTTAGTTCAGTAGTATTTAGCTAAATAACTTTAAATATTTACTTCTTACTTTTGGAATCAACTATTGAAAACATGAAACTATTACAATGGGGGAGTACAATTGCAATTTACATATTAAAGCTAATCTCTGACGAGGAAAACCAATTACTATTTCACGTTTTTATTTTTTAAATGAGGCCAACAGCACAAATGCTCTAAAATAACAAGTAAAGAGGTCACATGTTAAATTTAAAACAGAGTTCAATTATTCCAACAGATTCAATCATCACAAAAATGTTGAAAATATGCTTACCATAAAAATAACATGTTGAACACTGATCAAGCCCCAATTTATATTAAAAATACATTTCTATCAAATTGTGAACAAGTTTAGTTTTACCAAACTAACCCAACAATGTAGTGGTCAATGAATAAGTAATATGCCTTCTGCCCCCAAAGCATTAATTGAACAAACCCATTCAGTTCCGAGCACTAACAAACCCCTTCAACACAGGACTTTGCAACTTAAGAACAACATTTCCACAAATCATGCTTCATACAACTCCAATAGACATATCTGACGTCAAGTTAAAAATGCTGGGATTAGCTTATTCTAGTTTAAATTGATAATTTTTACCATTTACAAAATGATCTGAGATCATTGAGTAGTAGATAGTATGCACAAAGTGAACAAGTCATCTGATAATCTTTATGTATTAGGTACTGGGGACATTTTTTTTTTAAAGCTATTTACTTCACTGACAGCCTTTCATTCATATTTAACAATACTCCTACACTATTTAGCAGCCAATCTGATTAGCTCATCTGTTTACACAGCCTCCTGATTTTCCAGGAAAAAAATATTCTGTGACAGAATTTGGAAACCTTACCTCTTTTTCATTTCTAGTAGCTGATTATTAAGTGCAGAGCGCTCTTCTTCGAGCTGAAATTAAAAAAAGCATATTCATACTTTGTTACCAAGGAGCTTCAAGAAGAGCAGGCTCCATTTTGCTCCATATAAACACATAAAAATACAAAATCAAAACCAGTAATGAAAGTTTTTTTGTCTTAATCATTATTAATTCTTAAATTCCTCAACAGCAAAGTGCAAGAAAAGGCATAAGAGTAGTTACGCATTAGTATTGCTGTTTGCGTGTAAAAACCTATTTTGGCTTGTAAGTGAAATATAGATGAACAAAACAGAAGAACATATTCTAAGTAGTGATACTGGAATAATCTCAAGCTAAAATATACAAAAAAAATCAACCACAGTTCAAATATAGCTTGCATTTTGCTTCGCTATGAAACTGCAATTATGTGAAGAAAAAGGACACACATGTTAAATAACTCCTAACATTATATTTTTGAAACAGATGCAATATTTCTAGGTTCAGCCAGGACTACAAGAATTTAAAATTGTCCTAACTCAGGGCTGCATTGTGGCGCAGCGGTAGAGTTGCTGCCTTAAAGTGCCAGAGACCAGTGCTTAAACGTGACTACGGGTGCTGTCCGTATGAAGTTTGTACATACTCTCCATAACATGCGTGGGTTTTCTCCGGGTACTCCGGTTCCCTCTCACACTCCAAGGACATACAGGTTTGTAGGCTATTTGGCTTGGTAAAATTGTAAATTGTCTCTAGCAAGTGTAGGATAGTGTGAGAGTGCAGGGATCCATGGTCGGCATGGAATCTCTGGGCCGAAGGGCCTGGTTCCGCGCTATATCCAAATTGAACTGAACAGTATTTCAAAAACACATACATTTAATATAGCTGTCAATTGTATTATGTAACTTTATATTGTATCACAATTTCTTGAAGCATTTCATACATTTGGAGGGTAGTAACCAAAATGAAAGAACAGAATTCATGGAACGACTATAACGCGGATAACCAACTGATCTGTTTTTGATGGTAAAGATTGAAGAATGTTGGTCAATACAAATCAAGAAAAATGCCACAGGATTTTAATAACAGAAAAAGTCAAGACGTTGGTAACTCATCCATAACATCACAAACTATTTTCCGTGTTCACTTTTTCTCTGAATTGTTTGCTTACACTGCACTGCTCTACGGAGAGTCTCAATTAAATAAATAAAAAGTCGCCCTCAATCTCAATCAGAAATCTGACAAACATTTAAGTTATTCATATACTTGCATTAAAATTGTTTCTAATTTTCACCACGTATTGACTTCCATTATACCAATTTGTTCAACACCAATGGTGTTCATGCCTACTAGTAAATGAAAGAAATGCTATTAAAATGTGTTCTTTAGAGGCACCACATTGACAAAGCATTGTTGCCCATATGGTGCAATAGTAATAAACTGGAGCTCAATGCTCTTAAGGCAGTGGAATTGATTGTAGACTTTAGGAGAGCTCCCCCTCCCCTCCCCTCCCCCACCCATCCTCAACAGCACTGGTCACAACTGTGGAGACATTTACGTTCCTTGGAACCATCATCTCCAGGGACTTTAAATGGGAGGCCCCCATTGACTCCAGTCAAAAAGGCCTCACAGATGATGCACTTCCTGCAGCAGCTGAAGAAACATAACCTGAGGAAACATAACCTCGGGTCCAGTTTTACACTGCCATCATGGAGTGTTCTCACCTCCTCTATCTTGGTCTGGTTCAGCCCAGCCACCAAACATGACATCCGGAGTGCACTTTAGATATCTACATGTGCAATGTATAGCAAAGCTGCTCCTTTTTACTCTTTCTTTCTCTTTAATTTTACATTTTTGAATGATTATGTTTTTTTTACTGTCTGCTGTATATTGTGTTTTTACCATATGTGAGCAATCCACCATCAAATTTCTTCTATGTGTACATACTTAGTCAATAAATTGCTTCTGATTCTAAATTGATTCTGATAAAGAACACATGTTTCAACAAGTTTTAGTTTTCACTAGGAATTTAAAATAAAGGCAGGTCTTTGGCTTCACAATGATATGCTAATGCTTTGCACATACCGTTCATTCATGTACAAAATTCAGCTTTTATATGAAATCGCCACTTCACAACAAAAATTACTTTGCATTATACCCTGGTGTGGTCCTGCCTTACAAAATTGAATCTAAATATATCTTCAACATTAACACTGATCTTGAGTGTTTACTGGCCCAGGCATAGTGTGATCTACAGTTCAGGTGCACTGTTTTTATTTTATAAATGCTGCAAGTGTGGTAAGGCAGCAACTCTACTGCTCTACCACCATGCTGCCCTCATTGTTGTATTTATTACTACATGTACACTGTTTACTCTGTGAGCATCATATGAACAAGGAACTTCCTTGCACCATGATGTATATGACAATAAACTAATCTCATCTGGATTTGATCTGATGTGTTATGGAATTAAAAAAAATACTGCCATTAGTATGGACAATTTACTTAGAAATGTTTTATCAAATTAGAACGTGTTTAAATATATACTTGTATTTTAAAATTAAAAAAATTACATTGGATTGGAAAAAGAAGAAGAATTTGTTCATCTTTATGAAAATCTGTGACATCCAAAAGAAAATTGCACCTGCAACAGTAGAGACCTGGATCAGTGAGCAAGATGTCTCAATGAATCAAAAATACAAAGGCTTTATCCAAAGATTCAAATACACCAAATGCCTCAATTCAGTTCATTGAAATCATGGTCCAACAAAATTAAGTTTTTGATAATTCAAGACTACTTAGTGACTTCAATAAAACAGACCATAATCGGACAATGTACGACGTACCTTGTAAAAAACTCAAAAGCATATATTTTTAAAAATTAGGACAAGTGCATTTGAGTAACTCACTGTCTGCTGTTCTAATTCTAGGTTAGGACAGCTAACCATAGCATTTCAGAGGTTAGATATTGTAACATGTTATTTTGTCACTTAACCTTGGTTTTCTGTTATAAATTTCAGCAATACTGTATAACCAAGTCTAAACAACGAAAAATGTGAGGATATTTTGATGCTTAATCATCTATGTGAAACGTGATATCAGATGGGAAATACAAAATATTTGGAATAGTGGGTACATTTTTAGAACTATTCTCAAAGAACACCAGCATGTTACCTTGACGACTAATTTAGTTGGGTTCTTGTCGTCTCTATCGTCATCATCGTCAATATCTCTCATTTCCCTTATTCATAACCAGTCTGAAGAAGGGTCTCGACCCGAAACATCACCCATTCCTTCTCTCCAGAGATGCTGCCTGTCCTGCTGAGTTACTCAAGCTTTTTGTGTCTATTTTTAGTTGGGTTATGCTTATAGTACACTGTGTACCATCATGACTTAATGTTCAAATATATATTAAGCTTTGCTCAAGAGAAATGTCACAAAATCGCAGTGTCACAGAAAATTCACAGCTCAAACAAAGTAGGTCATTCAGTTATCACATGAGAGATAATTTTAAAAAGCTATTAAATAACTCCACTGTAGGTCTGTAACCATGCAGGTCACAGCTCTTCAAATACAATGCAAATATTATTTACATATGATGAGTTTACACAGTTCCAGACACCCAAAACGCTCATCTATCCTCCACCATTACCTTTTATCTTATGCCGTTGGTTTTTGAGTGCTACTAATATCCTTCCTATTTATCTGAAAGAGGTGTATGAAATCATGAGGGGAATAGATCGAGTGAATATACAGAGTCTTTTACCCAGGGGAGGGGAATCAAGAACCAGGGGACATAGGTTTAACCTGAGAGGGGCAAGATTTAATAGGAATCCGAGGAGAAACTCTTTAAGAGGGCGGTGGGTATATGGAACGAGCTGCCAGAGGAGGTAATTAAGGCAGGCACCATAACAGCATTTAAAAGACACTTGGACAGTTACATGGATAAGAAAGGTTTAGGATATGGGCTAAACGCAGGCAAAGGGATTAGCCTAGACCGGTGCAACTTGGTAGACATGGATGAGTTGAACTGACGGGCATGTTTCTGTGCTGTACAACTACTCTTAGAGGTCCCTCACAACACTATGGCTATTTTTCAAAGTCAGCTTCTAAAATAAATTGTTTTTCCCCACAGTTTATACAAACTGAAGCTTCTAAACCCAATGAAATGAAAACAAATATGTTAACTTTTATTTCCAGGTTGAATTTTTTTTTAATGGAATTCAATGATGATTGCAAGCTATCAGCCCCTTTAACCAATCACACTTCCATTGGTCAATGCAAACAATATATACCAATAATTCAGCAGAGTAAAGTGTGACTCCTAAATTTAAGATTAAAACTTCTATTTATATTGAACATTTGTGTAATAAATCATCCAATGACAAGCATTAACCTGTAAAATCTGAAAACCAAGCCTCAGAGGAGGCCTCTGATATTGATTTGATGGTCAAAAAGGTTGTTTAAAAAAGTTTGAAAGATTGAAACATTTAAAGGGGCAAAAGAAACTAGGGAGCAAAATGCAGATTTTATGGCAAGATCAGCAATGGCAAACATTGGAGGGGTGGTCAAGAGGTCAATAGTGAATGAGCACAGATATTTTAGAGAGTGCAAGGCTGGAGTAGATTCCAGAAATAGAACGGAGCAGGATGGCTTGGGAAGGTTTATAAAACAGGAATGATAATTTTAAAGATATTGCTTAAGGAGGTAATCTAGGTCAAAATTAGAGAATCAAAATCACGAATATTTCTTAATGGAGATCCATAACTTCAGGAAATTAGCTAGTAATTGAACTTAAATGTTCAACACATTTGAACAGAAACTGAATTAAATTATGTAAATAGATGCACAGGCATGCATGTTGCCAGGGGTAACAAGCTGTACAGGGGCTGTGGTTATGGATATCCTAATTTCAAAGCTTAAGTTAACCAAATGTTAAGTTTTTGACTAGATCAGCCATCCAAATATCTAAACTGATGACAATACAATTAGCCAACGTGTTCCCCATGATTACATATAAAATGTGGTTTGCTGAAGTAAATTGTGCTGCACAAAATGAAATACTACATGAATACATCAAAATTCAACATATACTGATATTATACAGTTTGAAATTCTGAAAGCACAAGTACTTAATTGTTGTGAGGAAGAGAAATCTGAATGCCTTTCCTGATCGCATACCTTCTGATGGCTGGTGACTTCGTCTTTGCTCCTACCCAGCTCGCTTGCCAGTTTGCTGTTTTCCTCATTTACTGCTGCCAGCTGCTGGGACTTCTGGGCTGCTGCCAGCTTCAGCTCCTCTCTGCAAAGGCAAAGTGAGTGCACGGTTACTATAGTAACCACTGATGAGAGTCAAGCGAAGAAGCAGTGGGAGAGGATCAGCATCATATCTTTAAAATGTTTCTAGGTCACATATGCTAATCTGATGCAAGATGTGCAAAATAAGCGTTAATTGTTAAAAATACAAATCGTGCAAAAATTAAACCAGGAGTTTCAGAATGATAAAACTTAAAATGTCCAGGGAGAATGCAAAGTTCTTAAACAACACCAGGAGCAGTCATATTTTTAGAATTATTTTGCAAGCTTCACTCGTTCCTTGCTGCTAACAAACTGATCCACTGCAACTTACAGGTAAAAAACAACCATTAAGCTTATATACATCAATTACAATATCAAGGACAATATTCACTTAAAACATGCATATTTATTTAGTCTAACATCAACATTATCATGGAGAATACGTTTGAAAAGCTGCATGGTTGAATAATATCTCACAGAACAGAATTCCCATTTTAAACCAGACTACTTAATGACCCAAACCATTAAGAGATACAATGTTCTCCCTCTAGTACAAGCAGATTTGTGTACTGAATCACCATGACACAAAATGGTGAAGTAATAATGTACTAGATCCCACCGCTCTGCACGAGGTAATTTCCTGACCTCAAAGATTTGCTGGAAAGAGGTGGGTGGAGAAAAAAAGCTTCCGTGAAGAGTTGATTGGGAAGGTGGTGGAAAATGGTAAAGCAGGAGGATCAGTCATTTCAGAGCCCCTAAGAGCTAGTGGAGAACAGAACTGGCAAAAAGCCAGAAACTATTTGGCACAGGCTGAAAAAGCATTGTTTAAATGGTAGAAAATATATTAAATGTTGCACGTCAAAGAATAATGAATAAGATATTATGAAAAAAAAAAACAAATCTGAAAGTAAAGACAAAAATACACAGCTGTCAGAATTTATAAAACAAAAAAAATCAGATATATGGTATTTATTAAAATGGAGCATAAAAACAATAAATATTTAAAGAACGTTGGAATTCAGACATTCGGATGGAGGGTGGCAGCCTCACAGCAAATACAGCGGGCTTAGTGGCCTCAATGTGAATAGAAATCCAGGTCTGCGAAGTGATGCAGCAATATAAACATGTATATGTAGACACCCTTCTGGGGGGGTAAAAGGGAGGAGCTATAAACACCAAGAAATATGTGTACATTTAAGAAAAAATAGCCAGCTTCACAGTGAGCAAAACAGAAATGAAAGCACAAAAAATGAAGGAAGATCCACAAACTTTTCACCTATCTTCTTTGAACAAAAGACTGGCCCACATGTCAAGATGTCAGCTCTGGAAATAGGAGGATACCTTGGATGCTTAAGTGTGGAAAGCAGAGTCAAACCAGTGGATACAAACTCAGTGTCATACAGCATTGAAACAGGCCGTTCAACCCAACTCATACCGACCAAGGTACCCTATCGAAGCTAGTCACATTTGTCTGCATTTGGGCCATATCCTTCTAAACTTCTCTATCCATGTACCTGTCCAAGTATATTTTAAATACTACTGTACCTATCTAAACTACCTCCTTTGACAGCTCATTCCATATACCCACCACCCTGATTACAAATGTTGTCCATCAGGTTCCTATTAAATCTTTCTCCTCTTACCTTAAACCCATGTCCTTTGGTTCTTGATTCCCCAACCCCAGGTAAAATACTCTGCATTCATCTTATCAATCCCCCTCATGATTTAATACACTTCTATACGATTACCCTTCAGCCTCCTGCGCTCCAAGAAATAAACGCCTAGCTTGCCCAACCTCAGTCCCTCAAGTCATGGCAACATCCTTGTAAGTCTTCTTGTTACTCTTTGACATCTTTCCTATAGCAGGGTGACAAAAACTTAACATAATACTGAAAATGTAGTTCTGCCAAGATCTTATAACATCCCATCTTCTGTACTCCATACACTGACTGATGAAGGCCAAGCACCAAAAGCCTAGTTTACCACCCTATCTACCTGTGAATTAACACGTTTTTAAGAAGCACATCAACAGAAATATAGAGGGGATAGTTCAGAAAGAAAACTCAGAAGGGATCACTTCAGAGTGAAGGATAGGTGTGAGAAAAGTACAGACTGTAAACAGTTCTATTTTAAGACTGGAGATATCAAAACCATTGCAATTTTAGGCAAAAGAACCCAAATAATGTTACCATCATCAAGCAAAGTGATTTTTTTTTTTCATAAAGCTGATATCACTTTTGGTTACTCCAGATCAATAATTTTAAGTGGAAACATGGTTCTTCTCAACTTGTGCTAGTTTGGATGGGGCTACATGATGTCTATTGGGAAGGTGTAAGCTTACAATCTTCATTCTGCATGGTATGGATCAAACAGAAGCAATGTATCAAATGGGGAAAGGAAGCGTTTCTTGTGGGTTTGCCAACCCAGACTGCGACATGTCTGCTAAAAAAAGGCATTGGCAGTATACACAGGCCCAGAAAACAATTGGGTCATTGTGCACAGCATCTGCAAAGGGATGTATGCAAGGCATCAAACTTGGTTCAATTTACAGAACCAACAGCATTTACCAGCAAGATTTAGCCGGGCAAGTTTCAAATTTTAAATGCAAGATCAAAAATGTGTTATATTATTTACACATAAACAGCTTTGTTCTAAATCACACACAGCAACTGTGCCAACTGAGGAAGCACTCTCTTTAAAACCTCTGGCCAATTTTTTGTTCATTCCTTAAATATCCCCTTCTTGGACTTATTTAAGTTCTAAAGCATTTTTCACCTAAAAAGGTATTCCATAAAATTAAGTTTGTTTTTAAAATTAGGATAAATGCAAGTTGACACAATAAAACAATAACCAAGTTAGGCATTAGATACCCATGCAATCAGATAAGGAAAATAAATGTTATAATGCACCTTTATTTCTTAAACAATTTTATTACTATGGGTTGGATTGTGCTGTCCACAGCCACTGGTTCTGATTGGAACCAGCACTGTTCGGATGTTGAAGCTACAATAAATCTGGGGTTTATTGGCAGGTTTGAAAGGATTTAGCAGTGCCAGCTGTTTCAGGCATAAAGCCTCTTTATGACCATGTCTCTATGTTCTAGGTAGCAGCATTTCAGTGAGATAAGCTTATGACCCAAGTAAGCATGACTGTGTGTGGCCAGACAGGGCCACTATTTTGCCATTATCCTAATACAACAAAATTATATCAATGATAAATTTACTTACCATTTCATTCAACAACAAAAAACTTTGTTAGAAATAAATGTGTGCTGCAATCATAGGAAAATTGTAGCTATTTTGTGTAATATTCAATGTATGTAAGAATTTAATGTATGTATTAAGGTCACAAAGTCTAACTAACTAAAATTAGCCAGATACAAAAACAGAAAATGCCCGGAATTCTCAGCATGTTAATGCTTCCTTTGTTTCCCCTCTGTACAAATGCTGTCTGACCTACTGAGTGACACTAACAATTTTATTTTATTTCAGACTTCCAACATTTGCAATTTTTTTTGCTTCAATTGATAAAGTTAGGCAAAATAATTTGAATAATTGCATCAGGTATTTAAGCGTCTAAGCATCTAAATTTCATCAAAACAAAATGAAAGTGCAATTCCATGATGAGCAAGTAAAACCAAAGGACACTACATTTCAATAGATGTTGAATAATATGAAATGATGTTTGTGATTTAATAACAAGTACTTACCATTTATTTTAGCTAATGGTGTATTGTCACGTTAAGTTACAGAAGCCATATAATATTTTCAAATTGTAATTACTGAAGAACTAGATTTGGATTTATTTTTTTTAAAACAGTAAAATAAAGCAAACTTCCCTTATTTTAATAAGCATTAACAAAGAATAGGGAATGCATAAACTATCGAAAGCATATAGTTACTGTGCAATATACCCAATATTTCAAACCACACACAGAGATTAAAACTATGATTCTATTAAACAATGTGAAAAATATACATAGTTTATTTGAACTTTAATATTTGGCCTCATACCAAGTCAGTGACAAGTTATAAGGCACTGATACATGAACACACACATGCAAGTCTCCTGGCATGCCCATGACAATTCTAAAAGCTTTGGACATGTAAAAGCTGAGATGCTACATTGTTTATGAACATAATTTTGTGCACACATGGACGTACAGGTGCCAGCATGCTCAGAGGTGTAAAAAGTGCCTTGTTTAAATATAAATCACTCCAGAAGTGTAGTTTAAACCTAAAGAGTGTTTAACATTGGATGAAGTGTTTGAACCATATCCTGATGAACAGAAATTGTCCAAGGAGGATGACGGGTGGACAGTACCGTACCATGAAACACCATGCTTCTGCAGCATTGGGTAAGAATTAAAAATCAGAATTTATTGTGATCGATATCCAGTTCTCGCAAAATTTCAGGCAGCATAGAGCCTAGTCAATAAAACAAATATAAATTTATACAATCAGTATTCAATTGAATTCATGAAACTAGTTTCTAATCCCAAAATGCAACATCTTCATCATCTTGAAAAACTGAAGTCAGTACATGACTAGGATTCATAATTCCCCCGAAACTAAGGGATGAAACAGAGGGATTGCATAATATCATTGAATATTCACTGTTGATAACAAAGCTTACACCTTTAAGGGCCTGTCCCACTTACGCGACCTTTACAGGCGACTGTCGGCACACATCATAGGTCGCCGAAATTTTCAACATGTTGAAAATTCAGCGGCGACCAGAAAGCCACTATGATTCTTTGGAGATTTTTTTAATGATACTGCCTGTAAGGGAAATTCATTTTGTTGTCTCAAATTGAGACAATGACAATAAATTTGAATACAATACAATACTCTCACGACCATAGGCTGTCTGGACGTGAGAGGTCTCCTATGGCCGTGAGAGGTCACCCGCAACATGTCGCCAGGGGTCGCCTGTATGGTCTTGAGAGGTCTCCTATGGTCGTGGAAATGTCCCATTTCCATTATTTCTCCAGAAGGGAAGCAACTTGCCTCCCTGTTATCATGTCTACAAACAATTGATTTAACCAATGGTCACACAGGTGCCAGCATGTTCAGAGTTGAACAAAGTAATTTTGCAGAGGATCACCAGCAACAAACATAAATGGGACATCCTGCCCTTCTACATTAGACAATATAGCATCACAGTGCAGCTGCCATTATGATTTGGTTATGTGAAATGTTGACATTGCCTTTTATCCTCAAATATTCAAAGATTAATGGAAGGCAACATTGGTCACCGTGCCATCATACTTTTTAACAAGAAGATTTGAATTCACTCTTGGCTGAACAATGAACTCCGTTCAGCAGGACGACTTTAACAGAGAATGCATCCATCCTAATAATATCCACTCTGACTATCCAACATCTTCAGCTGTGCCAGAATGCGGCTAACAGTGAAATAGATATTTGTAGTTTTTTTTTCTGCAACATTAACTCTGTTTGTCAATGTATCATCAATGATAGATTGCAATGATACATGTTATCATTCACAACATATGTTAATTAAAATATGCAAAACATGTTTGCTGCAATGAGAGATTATACAACAGAAATCAAGAATACAATCATACATTAATAAAGTAAAACATTATTTCCAAGCAGTAGTTTATCGAGATAATGAACAAGGATTTTCTTGTATTCAAAATAAATTATGAAAAATCAAATTATTTCTAAAAGAAACATTTATAAAGCCAAATGCTGAGATATTAGATATCGCAAAATGAGTTGCATGGCCATCTTTTTGTTTAAATATTCTACTGATTCTCATATTAAGATGCGTCCCAAAAATTGCTTGCAAAGGAGACAAAAGGGGATATTACATTCACATGGAATGTGACCAAACAGTCCTTTTAAAAATTGATGAACCTTGTCCTGTTCCTCCATGTTGCTGTCAGAAAGCACCAACAAACAAAATGCATATAGGAAATGTATTTCAAAAAAAGATTGAACGCCATTCAAGGACTTTTCCCCCAAATACATCTGACAATCAGCATCAATGCCAATAGTTAACATTAATAATTTCCAAAAACAATGTATTTATTTCTAAAGTAAAAAAACCCCAAAGAGCTGAAAGAACTCAGCAGGCCATGCAGCATCCATGGGGAGGTAAAGGGTAGATGACATTTTGGGTTGGAACCAGTCGTCCTACTGACATAGAGGGGAGAAAGCTGGGGCGGAGGGGAAAAAGAGAGATTGAGAAGGGGGGGGGGAGAAATTAGCAAACAAAGGTGTCACAGAAAGAAGCATCAAAATCAAGACCATATAATTTCTTAATCCTCTTGCAATCTCTGTGTTGCTCCATTTTTGGTGCCACATACAACCGAATATGTAATTATTTCACCAATGCTAGCCAAGATGCTACCGACTTTTTTGTACCTTAGCCCTGGGACTCGTCTCTTACACCTCTGTCCCTTTCCCCTTTTGTGAGATGCTCCTTAAAATCTCGCTCTATGATTACATTTCTGATCATCTTTTCTTGCATAAACATTTGGGGGTTGGGGGTCAATACTATTTTTTTAAATATTTCTGATTTTGTTAAAAGCCCTGAGAGATTTAGCTTTATTAAAAGCACAGCATAACTATAAGGAGTAGTCATAATTTCCGAAATTAAGAAAATTCAATGCACATGTGAGAAGGACAAGGATTCAAAATTCAAAACTGTTGACATAACAAATCAAACTTTTTGGCGCAGAGGGTTGAGAAACCTGTTTCTATACTGTCTCTCTCCACAACTCCAATTCATTCACTATTTTCATTTTTATTCAAAAGGCATACTCAGAAATTAGGTGCTATATAAATTTAAGTAACAAATCCCTTCTAAGGACATGAACTGGACAAGGTATTCATTTAGTTAAATAAGAACTTGCATATGAAATGGCCAATGCAAGACTCTTTAAACACACATGAAATTAATGCCTTCAAGGAAGGACGAGGAATAGAGGAAAGTTGCATTTGGTGAAATGTGTGAGATTAAAAAAAATGATTGAATGAATTGATTGATACAGCCTGGATAAAAGTGCATTGGCCCACCAAGTCCATGCCGATCATTGGATCACCTGATCACACTAGTTTTATGTTATCAACCAGTCAACTATTCCCTGCACAGTCGGGCAATTTTCAGAGGCCAATTAACGTACATACCTACACATCTTTGGGACTTGGGAGGAAACCGGAGCACCTGAGAATACCTGAGAGTCACAGGAAGAATGTGCAAACTTCACACATATAGCACCCGAGGTCAAGATCGAACCTTGGCCTCTGGTGCTGTGCTGCTGCAGTTCTAATTCTGATAACGTTGCAAAGACAATCGTGTCTTTAAGTTTCAGTACAGCAATTGACTCCAATCGCAACCAATTAACTTTTTTTTTTAAACCAAAGGAAGATACCATTCAAATTCCAAACATGGAAACGACAAATAAATCACTATTTCAATATCATGATCACACAAAGATTTCCATAGACAAGAGATTGGAACAAAATGAATTATCCCCCACTGTGTCATATGAAAAGCTGAAGAAGATTAGCAAAATTAATTAAGTTAAACGATGACAATATTGCCAGAAAAGAATCTATCTATACCAGCATGTCACTGTCATTTTGAACATTAAGTATGATTACTTACATTTCTTTGCAAAGGCTTCCTATTCTCTTATTCTCTGAACTGAGCTGCTGTTTTGAGTGGTTTAAGTCTTCTTGGCATTTATTGTTCTGGTCCTTAAGAGCTTCCAGCTGATAAAGAAAATATAAAATGTCTTTGCATTGAAAAATATGATAATAATTTAAAAAAAAGAAAAGAAAATAGGTGACACCTCTTACTGCATTGAATAGAGATGGATTTTACTCCAACACGTTAACAAAAGAAAATGTTTATTAGACAGACGATAATTTATACCGTCTCAAAACTGTGAAACTCAGGAAACTGTATTATCATTGCACAGAAAGATTAATATATTTTTACATGCTACTCCATTAACACTATGTTTTGCTACCACAGCTAAATGCTGCAAATATTAAAATAAAAAAATAATAAAAAATTCCAATAACTGCCAGCCCGGGGAACATTCAAATGTAGTAAACCCACCAAAGACCTGAAAAATGCACATTTTATCTTGATTCCTAAAAAAAAGTAATTCATTACACACATTAATCATTACCAGAATATACCATAACTGTTCACTGGGGTTTTGATACAAAAACAGAAACAGAGAATCATCTGTTCTTTAAAAATCATACCTTAAGCTGTACAGAGAAGTAATAAGGTGAATAATTATCCTGCAAAGCTCTGATATCCATTACTGATGATAAAGATAATTTCTTCCTTGAAAAAATATTCTGAAGATATGATGTACTACATGCCTTGGATATTGAACCTGAATGCTCACTGCCATCATCTGTCACATGCTTAGTTACATAACAAAGATTTTGTTGTACTGCCTCCAACCAGCTGTCTAAGTACTACAGTTTCCTGCATCTTTGCCTGTAACAAATCAGCTTTTATGCACAAATGATATCACCTAAAGCTCAGTGCACTCAAATTCCCAACATTATTTCATATTATTTATATGGGTTCCAGTAAACAACCCCAAAAGGTTTGTCTGAACAATTTATATAATAATCTGTCTCTTCCACCATATGTTTTATCTATGTAAAGAGTTACTATGCCATTTCTGGAAGACATTACAAGTTTTTTTAACCCAAATAAATTAACCTTTCTTGTGCTGAAACCAGCATACTTCATTTTGAAATGGCTATAAGCTACGTACCAATATTACGCAAAATAAGAACCACAGCAACTCAACACAAATATAGTATTTTGTTGATTTGTATTGAGTGTATGTAGCTCTTCAGAACATCAAGCAGGTTTAAAAAAAAAGCGTTGAAGTCCAATGGAGATTACATTATAATATAAAAGATTGCAAATATTGCTTCAAAAAAATTGCTTAAAAACTCAGTGGGTCAAACTGTATCCGTGGGTGTAAAGGGTTTAAAATATTAGGACTGCAATGTCTCAACTTGAAATTTTGACAATTCCATCTCCCCACTGTCCCTACAGATGCTGCTCGACCCACTGAGTTCCTCCAGTAGTTTGTTTTTGTGCTCCATATTTCAGCATTTGCAGGATGCTGAAATATTGGCATAAATTCAGTCTTTTAGCACTCATTTTATTTGTGGCAGACGTGCATAAAGAAGCTGCAATGGTTATGTAATTTGCTGCTGATGTGGAGTTCAACAGGTCAGACTGGAAAAGATAAGAGCAGAACTAGAGAGCAATTGGTTTCCCAACCCAACAGAGCTTCTGACATAAAGTTTGTTCGACAACCAACCCCCAATAATTAGCTCTAATCAGCACAAAAGCTCTATTTTGGACAAGGTACAAGCTGAAATCACAAAAAGGTTACATTTTATGAGTTTGACTCAGAAACCCAGAATGATTTAGGTGACGATTGGAAAGAGATGACAAAATCTTGGAAGTAGGAATTGTTGATGGCAAGAGATAATATTAAAGATGTAACATTGTTATCCTTGAGTGCAAATCATAGTCTTCTTCCCCCAATTCAGCAGTTTACCACAGCATATTGAGAGCTTTGAACTGCAGTTCTGGTCTCTTGTGCAACACCTGCTTTCTTTGCTTGATGGTTGCACTGGTCTTCAGTGTTTTAGGCCCTGAACTAGAAGATCATCCCCTAGTTTGATGCCTTACTCTCGTCTTAAGATACATTGTCAAACCTACCTATGTGAACAAGGTTTTGATCTCTGGTCCCAATAACTCCCCATTTGAATCTGTCAACATCAGTCTGATTATATTTCTCTGAGGCACCTTGGAACATTTTATGATATGAAGAAGTGTATAAAAGCAAATTGTAATCTGTTACTCAAGGCATTTATTAGTGCAGCAAGTAAAGGAAAACGTGATGCTTAATGTAACATGCAGGAGTACATACCATTTTTTATTTGTGTAAACAAATGATCGGGATAGACATTTAATTGGAGCCTTTCAGGAATGAAGTTAGAGAACAAACACAAAGCAAGACAAACATGTAATAAAGACAAAAATTGTTGGAAATAATTAACAAATCAAGCTGCCTAGCTGCATATGTGGAGGGAGAGGCTTTATGTTTCAGGCAATGACCTGTCATCAGAAAGTAAAAGTAACTGACCTACAACACTACTGCTTCTCTATCTAACTTGCTGAGTATTTTCAGTTTCGATGCATTTTTTAGAATTTGCAGCTTTTTCTTGATGTTATAAATTTGCAATAATCTTCCATCAATAAACAAATGGTGCTCTGTTACCTTTAATTCTGAGACCATTAATATATTTGTTTATCGAAACTGTCAGGGATTAATCAGAGGCAATGATATGGAGTTAGTATACCGCTGATTTAACAGAACTAATTGACGGAGCTAAGTAGATTGCACCCACATTTTTGTTAATGCATCAATACAACTGAGACATCATCCTCTCTATTTTTCACCCATTCTTTACAATCATTTCAGTGCTTCAGAGCAATACTTTAGAAACCATATTGTTTAAAGTTCTGGAGCCAACAGACAAAATAGCAATGAACTGGTGGTCACCTCATTTTCAAGCTTCTGGTTCTTTAATTTGGACTCTTCCAATTCTGCCAAACTTTTATCCTTCTGTTTGTCCAATATATTTTTCTCCTTCATAACCTTCTCTAACGACTGCTCAGCCTCTTCAGCTTTTCTCGAAGCCTAAAAAATAAAATTATCTTGTGTGAATGGTGTTTAAAGTTTTAACGAAACGTGTTACACAAAAATCACTAAAATGAATTTAAACCCACCTTTCACGTGGATGCCGCAAATTAATGAAGGTTATGCAGATAACTTTAGAAAAATAGATGGTTGAAAGTTTTCATGCAAAATTAAGTAATTTAACCATTTCTGTGAAATTATGCTTTCACATTCTATATGATCACATTGAATGTTAGTCTCCATTGCTGTTATTAAACATTTAAAATTCTACAGAAGCTCTGTCCAGTTAAATAATTAGATTTCTAACGTGCTAGATCCAGCTTCATGCCACACATGCCACTGATTCTTGTTGAATTACAATAATTAACGTGGGGGTAACCATAAGATTCACAGACATGAAAAACTGCCAACAAGCCAACTCATCTTGTGAAATAAAAATATTAACTGCATAATATTAGATATTAATTTGGATGTTTTAAAATTCAAAGTATAATTTAACATTGTATAGATACATTTACATCTTTTAATGCATTAAACACCTCATCGGCCAGGTTCCTTCAGAACCACATGGACTCGTGCTCGATAACATGCCCAATGACCCTGGCACCAGTCTGGTGTCTTATCAAATAGTCAATCTTCAATTAGGAACTGTGATGCCAAACAATTACGTCAATCCAACCATAAGCACAAGGAAGAAATCACATCTGCCCATAACCTGCTGTGTACATTCTCTCAACTACATTCAAAATTAACCAAAAGTCACTGAATAGGAGTTATAAGCGAGAAGGGAATAATAATCATCTATTCTTTTACTTCCAATCTATGATTGGAACAGCTTGCTGTTCTGAAGCATTTTAGGTTATGCAAAATCTTAGGAAATATTTAACGGAGTAAAGAAATTTCAAATCACTACATTGAGGTTTAGCAGTTCTTGTGAATAATATTGAGACATTGTTCTGGTACTCCGTAAATAGATTTTTAAATTTTGTTCTCTATTCCTGAGCTAAATAAGATGTTAATCATACCCTGGTCATGATTTGCAAACTTTAAAGTTTATTATCAAACCTCCAAGTTCCGAACACCAATGGTCAAATGCAATGCAAGCACTCGTGCGATTGCTTGAATATTTCCACCCAATAATTTCAAATTGTTTCTGCTTTACTTGATGTTAGGCTGTTGGCAATAAACTATGGTTTCTCTGTAGATAAGTATGAAGTATTAAGATTTTTGAAATAACTGCACTATAAAACATAAAATTGTAACACCGAGAAAGAAATTTGAAGATAATTACATGTTAAATTTGGAGAAATGTAAAATAGTCCCACTAGTAAACCAAAATAGGAATAAAATTGAATTAAAGCACTACTTTGACATATCTATTAAACTTAAACATCCAATTTATCCACACACTTCATTAACTTTTCGGCATGTAATGTTGATTAATTATGGCAAAATGAGAAGCGGGTTTTATGTGCAAAATCCCACACCAATTATTGTAGAGACAAGCCACAAAAATCATTTCCCAGAATTAATACATTCTAAAGTAGTTATTGTTATAATGGTGATTTTTAAAGATACAACACCAAACCTGTTATTGCACTCATTAGTAAAAAAATGTGCCCATAACTTTCTGAATTTTATCTAAATGCTTATAATTGGTACCTCAATCTTCTCTGATAAAGTAATATTCTGATGAACCTGGAGATCTTTTAATTTGGAAGCAAGTTTCTCTTCATGTTTCAGCAATTCTTCCTTGTCACACATTAGCTGCTGCAGGGTTGTTTCAATTTCTCCCTTGTCTTGAGCAGAAAGAGCAGCTTCTTTCTGTAACTTGCAGAGGGACTCTGTTAGCTCGCCATTCTCCCTCACTAGCTCTTCTTTTTCTGTCTGAAGTTTTAGCTCTGTTGCCAGCAAATTATCCTTTTTCTCCCTGCAGCCTCATTTGATCCAAATCAGAAATCTCCTGACAACTGCGAAGTCCGTCCAAGAGTTTCAAAAGATTTGATTCTGAAGCCTGGAGCTCTACTTTTTCTTTGCTCAATGTATCAACCTTCTTCTTCAGCTCGTCAATGGTGGACATTAGGTAATTCTTCTCAGCTACTTGATCTTCCCTCTCACCAGCAAACTTATTTTGTTCAGCCTGAAATCTCTCTTTTTCTTTTATTAACACATTATTTTCTGAAAGCAATTCGTCATGCTTAGCTTTAAGAACACCCATTTCATTTGTCAATACGTGAACATTATTTTCAAGTTCTGCATGAGCCTCATTCAGAGCCTCCTTTTCCATTTCTGCTGCATCTCTTTCTTGTATTAGTTGGTTCTCAAGTACTCTCACTTGTTCATTCAGTACATTGTATTTTTCCTCTAATTTCACCCTCTGCCGAGTAAGATGCTCCTTTTCAGAGCACTGTGCCTCAAGTTCAGCTACCAGCTTTTCCTTTTCTTGTAACAAGGAATGTCTCTCTAAATCCACAATATTTTTGCTCTTCTGAATTTCATCCAAATGTGTGGTGAGTCTCGAATTTGAGGCTTGGAGTTCTTCATTTACTTTGGCGGACTCGTCAAGGTTTTGCGTTAAAAGCTCAACGTTGCCGAAGAGCTGATCTTTTTCCGTAACTGTGTATTCAATTTCAGAGATGAGTTGCTGTTGGCTCAATTTAAATTCGACTATCTCACCCGAGAGAGATTCATTTTCTGCCATTTGCATGTTGCTTTTTGATTCCAAGGTTGCCTTCTCCTTTTGTAACAAGTCACATTGCATTTCTAGCTGCGACTGCTTCAGCCAAAGCAAATCTGTCTCAGATTTCAGGGCATCTCTCTCTTCATTTTGTTGCTTTGCCTCCTCAATGGATTTCTGCAGCTTTGCAGTCAGCTCCATCTTTTCCTTAGCTAGTTCATCCCTTTCTACAGTTAGTTGTCTCAGAGATGTTGTTTGCTCTTCCTTCTCCTGGAGCAGCTGAATACGTTCAGAATCTGTTACCTCCCTGCTATTCTTAATCTCATCCAAGAGTTTTGACTGGCTAGCTTTTGAAGCCTGGAGCTCTGCATTTTCCTTCATGTATTTTTCCAGCTCATTCTTCAATTGATCATGACTACTCTGCAGCTGATCTTTTGAAATAATGAAAGATTTATTTTCAAGGATAGTCTTCTGCAAACTTGAACTAAGATCATCTTTTTCTTTTGTAAGAGTTTCATTTTTAGATATCACCTCATCGTGTGTCGATTTCAGCAGAATTTTCTCCTTTGTTAAAGTTTCATATTGTGCTTCAAGCTCTGAGCATTTCAATAGAGTAGAATCTTTTTCCACTATCAGCACATCTCTTTCCTTCACCCGCTTTTCCAGAGCAACTGATGTCTCTTCACGAAACTTGTGAAAGTTTTCGATAATTCTGTCTTTTTCTTTTGCAAGTTCCTCTCTTTCTGCAATCATTTCCCCGTGGGCCGATAACAACTCTTCCTTTTTATGATGCAGCTGGGCTAGTTCACTTTCAGCAGCTTTGCATTTTATCTGAATATTGTCTAGCTGTTTACTCAGGTCCGACTGCGAGGTTTGGCGATCCTCATTTTCTTTGGTTAACTTTTCCAGGAGCTGCTGCAAATGTTTGGCTGCTAAGGAAAGGTCGTCTTTTTCTGTGACCAAAGCGTCCTTTTCCAGGCAAAGTTGTTGCTGAGTACCCTCGAGATCCTGCCTCTCTTTTAAAAGTGCTGTTCTTTCCAACTGGAGATCCTCATTCTTTGATTCTAACACTTGCTGCTCTTTCTGCAGGGAGGTACACTGTAACTTCACCTCTGAAAGTTCAGAAAATAAGGACTCTTTCTCGGATTTTAGTGCACCGTTTTGCTGGATCATCTGTTCTTTATCTCCCTTCAAAGCTCTCACATCCTCTGCTATTTGCTCATACTGAGATTTGGCTGATGCTAGCTCACTGGTTAAAGACTTCAGAATTTAAGTGGGGGGAGGGAAAAAAAAAGGCAAAAACAAAACATAGTCAAGCAGACAAATGGAAACAGCATGGATTAAAGACAATACAAAGGAAAAGCGTGCTGCTCAAACATTAAAAAAGAAAAACACAGAGCAGTGTTTGGATTTCTCAGCAGACTTGAGGAATATTAACTCGTAATTAATCGTAAATAAATCATAAATCAATATTAAAAATGCATAACTAAAATATCTACCAAACCTTTCCTAAGCAACTCAGACCATAAACTGTTAAATAACTAAGTAAAGTTTTGTCATTTGAAATAAAATAGTTAATGATGCAGGACATCAAATGAATGGCCAAACTTTGGAACATAGAACAGTACAGCATGGGAACAGGCCCTTCGGCCCACAACGTTTGTGGACCAAAGGGCCACAGACATTGTCAACAGGCCAATGTCAACAGGATAGTGTCATCATGAAACTGAAAAGAATGTTAATTATGTCAATGGGGAAAAGGGGGTTTTGGTCCCCCTACAGGAGTTTCCAAATAAATTGGTCTTTATAATGATTAGAGATTTATTTTAGTTACTTCTGAAAATTTATTTCTGAAAATACCAAAGACTTTGTCATATTGCACAAGTGTCAAATAGAAACAATAGTTTGTTAACCGGGTGAATATAGCAGCTGTGTTCTGAGGGGACAATATTTCTGATTTCTGCAGCGATATGTTTTGTCTCTGAAGAACGTGGAGAAAGGATGTTTTGGGTTGGGACCCTTCTTCGGATGTTCTGCCTGATCCACTGAATACTCCAGCATTTTGTATCTTTTTTTTGTAAACCAGGGTCTGCAGTTCCTTATATTAAACTTTATTATCAATTAGGCTTGCATAATACAAATAATGTTCCCTAATTCAGGCCCAGTGCGGTCAAACGTTCATCATATGTTAACCCACTCATTCCTGGGATCATTCTTGTAAACCTCCTCTGGACCCTCTCCAGGGCCAGCATATCCTTCCTCAGATATGGTGCCAAACATTGCTCACAATTTTCTCTATTAGAAGCAATTAACAAGATGTTGGCTCCAACAGATTTACCTTGCAAGTCACAGTAATATATTCAGATTTACCACTATTTAGTGGGATACTGCTGCCATGCTACTGAACAATACATTCTTACAAAAAATAATTTAAAAACATTTATTTGCATTTATTGCTAGTAGTTTCATCAGGGGGGAGTGTGGTCGGGGACAGTCACCTTTGAGTTTTTAATCAACAAAAACAAGACAAATTAAAAAATGGGTGCAATAACAGACTAAATACAGCATCAGGCTAAAATATGAATAAACATTTTGATGCATTGATGCTTTCAAATGCTTACAGCTAATCTAATTCTGTGTCTAACATGAAAATGTAATTAGAAAGTACAATAATTCTGTAAACGTATGTGCTTCTGATAAATCATCTGAGAAACCCAAACACTTTATTGTTGTGTCAATTGACAGTTTTTCTTGTTTTTTTGCAAGAGTATAGTAAACACTGAGGATTATTATAAAATGATGAATGGAAAATGAAAGTAAGAAATAAAACCACAGGATACAGATGAACAGCCAACCAAAAAGGACTGGCTGTTATAATACAAACTATTGCTGTTACAAATGCAAGTTTACTAAACATAAGCGCTAACATTAGCATATTAAACAAAATAAAAAAGTAGCTAACATATTTACTATAAAAATTTAACCGTTTACTACTTTTCCTAACCCAAATGCAAATGCATAATTTGTGAAAGGCAGAGATGATCAAAGATATTTATTATCTGTGCTTTGGCAACTTATTGTGATCCTCCAAAATTGTCAACTCTCAAGCAGCTAACTCACACAATTACAATATTTAAATAGGAAATTTCTATGACTTGCGTACGATACAAGACTTTCTTTGACATTAGTAACCTGTTGCTGTGTAGTATGTGCAGTTGAAATTACCCCAAACATTCAAATGTGGAATATAGAACTTATTCTACATGATACCATTGCAATGTTTAATATAAAAATATATAATTCCACAAGTACACTATCAATGGATAGTACAAAATTTAAACACGGGTGTTTTTTTTCTCTCCAATAAAGAACCCATCAAATCTTGCATGCAGACAAAAATATAATTCATTGCACCACATCAATCTTGAATGGATCGTCTGCATAATTTCTTTCATAGCAAATACAGTGGCTTCAAAAATATACCTCTGAACTACTTAAATAAAAAACTGCAGGAATACCTGGACCTGTTCCGTTTGCTTCTGTAGTTCTTCTACAAGTTTTTCTCTTTGATTACTTTTCTCTTGAGAGATCTTCAGTGCTTCTTTGGTTTCCTGCAACCTTGTCTTGAGGTCCTTCACTAAAGTATCACGGTTTACATTTATTTCTGAAACTACTTTCTCATGGTTGCTTTGCAGTTCCTTAGTGTGTGCACTGTGCATTTCCACCTGCTGCTGCTGTGGGAATCAACAAACAAATAAAGTAAGTTTTGTAACTTTCACCTTCATAAAAATGCCTTTTATATGCTGAAGAGAAAACAGAAGGGGACTAGCCCCCAAAACAAGCAGCTAAAGATGGCTGCAATACATGCCTGGCAGAGCATCACCAGCGAAAGCACCTAGCTACTGGTGATGTCCATGAATCACAGATTTCAAGCAGTCATTGCATGCAAAGGATATGCAACAAAATACTAAACATGACTACTTTCATTTACATGACATTGCTGTGTCCCAAATATTATAGTGCCCTGAAATGGGGGGGACTATGTATAAACACTGTTGTAATTTCTACACGGTGAAACTAATGGCCTTTATTAAAATCTGTATAATATGTATAAAAATGGATAAAAATGTATAAAATCTGACGACGTGCACTTTAACCACATGTATTTTTTTCTATTACAAATCTCAAATTGTAGAGTACAGAAGCAAATAAATATATTATGGGTCTTTGTCCCAAACATTATGGTGGGCACTGTAAGCGACTGTAAAAAGACAGCCACTTCTAGGGGGGAAGAGTTCCTTTCCATAGCATGTGAGGAGTCTGGCTCGGGTCAGCATGGCCTGGGCTGCACAAAGCAGTGAACTTGGCTGGTGGGCCGCCGGGGAGGGAAGTAGGTCGGTTGGGTGTGAGCGGCCGCTGGGACCGGACAGCGGAACCGGCCGTCACCTCAGCACCTTCTGCCGGCCGGCCCGCCCGCCAGCCAGCCACGGTGTCCTTCGGCACAGGCACAACCTATATATAGATATATAGGTAATATGAAAACGCTCATCTTGTTTGTTTATATGCGTGTGTGTGATTTCTGGAAACTCCGCCAAAACGGTACACGATAGCCCTACGATTTTTGGCCCGCCTTACTCACCATTGCCCTGGCTTGTGCAGTAACAAGTTTTGTTCAGATTGATGTGATATTTTACAAGTTATTGCCATTTTAAAATTAAAATAACTTTAAACTGCGTCCCCACTTGCTGGCTACGCCTGCGCAGTTGGGGGATGCCCGTCAGCCCCGTGAGTACGCAGTGAGCCCGGTATCTGCGCTGTGGTGCGTCCGGGGGCGGGGAGAGGCCGTGCCGGGATCGGGTCTGGGGTCGGCGGTGCTGCTTCTCTGCGTCCGCGGGGAGGGAGAGTGGCGGGACCTGGGACAAGGACTAAGCCACAGCCTCCCGCCTCAAGTACAACTTCATCGCCGACGTGGTGGACAAAACGGGGCCAACGGTGGTTTACATCGAGGTCCTGGGAATGTGAGGAGAGTGTGGGGGGGGGGGGGTGGGGGGATTGAGGAGGAGGAGGAGGAGGTAGGTAGGTAGAGGAAGGGGAAAGTGGGGGGAATGGGGGGGGGTGGGGGGAGAGGGGGGGAGATAGAGGGGAGTAGTGGGGGAGATAGGTAGTGGGGGATAGAGGGAGAGGAGGGCAGTGGGGGAGGTGAGGAGGGAGAGTGAGGGGGGTGGGATAGGGGGATGTGATGAGTGGGGGAGGGGGGGGAGATAGAGGGAGAGGAGGGGAATAGGGGGGGAGGGGTTATGGAGGGAGTGACTGAGGGTAGGGGAAAGGAGAGGCAAAGGTGAAGGAGAGTGGGAGAGGGGAGGAGGAGAGAAAAGAGGGAGGATGAAGAGGAGTGGGAGGAAGTGCTGGGGATGAGCCTCCTCGGACTGTCGTGAGCCCCACCAAGGGGCGCGGACTTAACACCGGAGCGAATCCTTTGCCTGGGATAGCTCCCACCGCGGAATCAACACCAAGGGCTCGCAGTCTTCGGGTGAGGCCGAGTCGGGAAGCTCCAACGTCGCGGAAGGTTCGACCAGCCCCGACGCGAGGTTCAATCGCCCGGCGCGGGGGAGCTGACATCCCCCCCCGATGCGGGAGCAGATCGCCTCGACACACGGTCCAGAATGCCGCCGGCTACAGGAGTCAAGATCGTCCCGTCAATGGGGGCTCAAGGCCCACAACCGAAGAAAAACTAAGGGAAGGCTGGAACTTTATTTCGCCTTCCAACACAGTGAGGAATGTGTAGGAGTCACTGTGGTGGGTGTTTATGTTAAAATATGTTTTTTTGAGTGATCTGTTACTTTTAATTGTATGACTGACCTGGCCAATGAAAATCCTCTTATGTTGCAAAACATACTTGGCGAATAAATGGTGATTCTGATTCTGATTGGAGGAGGATAGCGGTAGGAAGAGGGATAGCGAGGTAATGGAGGAAGGGGGGAGGGGAGGAAGCAGAGAAGGGTTGGTGGAGGGTGGGGAGAGGGAGGATAATGGAGATGGGGAATAGGCGACTGAAGAGTGAGAATAAGATATGTGTCCCTGTGCAGTCGAGGGCTATGGGTGAGTGGTGGAATATTGCATTGGGGGAGCGGGGCCCACAGGGTCCCACTTGGTCTAGTCGCTTTTTTTTAAAATCAAGTAACACACTATATTCCTTTACAGAAGGGGTGGTTAAAATTCTGAGGCACACTCAGTTTGTACCAGATCTGTTATTTTCTCCTGTAATGTTTGAAGCTCAGTCTGAGTTTTGTTTTGCTGCTCTTCCTGCATCTGTTTTGCTTTATTTGTGGATTGCTCCAAATGTTCCTGTAAACAAGCGATCTTTTCACTGGATTGATGAAGCAGATCTTGTAGTTCATCCTGCCTCCTAAATGATGGGAGAGAAAAAAAAACTTTCATTCCCAAAATAACAACAGTAAAATGCTGATAATCCAATCAATAATAAAAGATAAAGTGCAATATGCAAACATCAGCACCATTTCTATCCACATGCCAATTTGGTCCCACACAATATCAGTCTAAACTATATACACATCTGAATGAGCAATTTATTTTCACTGCAATCCACATCTAAACCTAATTGTACTCTCCCCTCTTCAGGGCATTAAAAACATAAAATAATAATGCTTTAACATCTAAACATTTTGACAAACATTAATAGACATTTTAAATCAAGAATGAGTTAGTGTTCAACATATAATATGAAAACCATAACACTCGAGGCACCTTTCTTTGAGTTTCAGCTCTTCATTCATCTTTGTTAGTTGGGCAGAGTTGTCCCCTGAAGACTTCATCATCTCAGAGATGGTGTTCTCAAGTTTGGTTTTATCCTCAGAGAGTTGTTCTGCCCTTTCCTCGTCAACTTTAGTTCTTCTCTCGAGAGCTGAAGAAAGAGAAATCCATCACTACAAAACTGTAAACAGCAAACATCACACTAATAGGTTAAACTACTTATAGTTCATTTGCTCGTCTCCTTCATTCTTTATCTTAATCCACCTAAAGAAACATTTCCCTACCCACCCTCTTCATGATACAAAATATTTATTTCATGATCTCTTTGTAACCTTATTTGGTTCGTGGAACAAGCCCCGTTTTAAATTATTTTCGTAATTAAAGTTATCATCCCTAAAATCATTGTGGAAACCTCTTTTGTGCCTTCTTCAAAATCTTCCACGTTTTACCTGAAATGTTGCTCCCAGTATTAGACACAGTATTCCAGCTGTAACCAAACAGTGCTTTAAAGGCTCACATAATTTCCTCCTTCTTATAGTTTATACCATTTGTCACAAAGTCCAGAATCCCATACTTTTAACCACATTCTCTATATATCTGTTATTATACCCCACGCCATTCTATGTTCAAAAAGCATTCAATAAAAATGAATGATAAACCTGCCTATTTGATACACAATTAAACACAATCCAGAGCAACAATTTAAACATTGCACAAATAAACTCATTTGAAAATAAACTATTTTACATTTTGGAAAATAACTTACCAGAAAACTGAGATTTGAGCTCCACTACCTCAGAAGAAAGAGAAGCGTTTTGCTCTTCTTTCACAAGGAGCTTTGCAAGTGTTTCTAATTGAGAAAGTATTTTAAAACATATAAAATTACAGGTTAACAATTTAAAATATTAATTTATCCCAAAAGTTTGGGAATTAAGCTTCAAATAGAATCATTGCAATTTAACCATACCAGAATTCCATTGACCATGGTGGTTAGTGATACTGGATGAGAATGTCTAGTTTCTGGAACTCAACCAATCATTTCACTATGAGAGCCAATGGAATGAGACAATGGCATGCTAGCCAAGTGTAAGTCACATGTAGCAATATCAGAAATAAACCTGACCATAGTGGCTAGATATTCCAGTAAGCACTGACAAAATATCAGCGTTTCCCAGTAACGGTTTAAAAAAGCATACAACCCCATCAAAATCTGTGTCATTCTTTGATTCCACATTATGCAGCATATCTTCAAAATATTCAGCCCTTTCCAATCCAATCAAAATCCTTTGCAGAAGAATTTACAGACTGCAACCATGAGATGGGCCCAGAGTTCCACATTCACACTCACTCTTTTATAAATAGTTTTTCTTGTAAAAAAGGTTTCAATTTTGCTTTGAAAACGGTCAGTTGTTTTTTACAGTATTATTCGAGTGAATCTTACATGGACCGTTTGTTTAAAAAAAAACTTTCTAGATATTTCTTACAGGAGATTTAAAATGACAATCTCTGCTGAAGATATTTGTAATATCAAACTTTCTAATAATCTATCTTTCTATCTGCTAAACGTCTATTTTTACTTCGGTAACTTTATTTCTCATGCCGTCATCACTTTTTAATCTATACAAATGCATATTAAAGTCCCTCCATTTTACTCAAAATTCAACCATTCTTAGTGCATTTCATTACCCACACTGGGGTCATCAATTAACCTATCACCAATATCTTCCATATTTAGCTGTGCTATTTAGAATTATCACATTTTTCCTGTGTACTATGCTTACTTTTATCCCACTGTTTTTCTCCATGCCATATACCTTTTAATTAATTCCATGCATCATTAGCTTTACTATGCATGCGCTGCATCAGAGATGTCAATTAGTATTACCAAACCTAAGTTACCTTGTAAGGTCTCTTGCAATTTGTGTTGTGCATCAGATGCTCCATCAAATTGTTCTTTCTGCAAGTGCATGAAATACATTTGAAAGGTTTCAATAATCAATATATGCCAGAGCGATAAATAAATGGGAATCTCTCACTTATCAACATCAGAGGAAAAATTATACAGGTTGCCAAGGTCTAAAAGCTACTTTATACAGCAATGTTTAAACTAATCATGTTGTGATGATCTTAGGTTTTAATAACTTCTTGGTGAAAATAGATAGAGCGTTCTTCTCACCATCCACTTTTGTTTTTATCCTCTAGATAAGTCTCTCTCTCTCTCTAATACTCAACATCCCAAATTGACATTGTTAGCTACTTTTCATACAGAACAAGCATTTTAAGGCCCAAAACCGGTATATTTTTGAAAATCTTGTAGACAATTATAATTCTCCGTCACAACACACAAAAGCGTCACACTAAAATTGTTGATTATTACTTGACCAGAAAGCATCAGGTAAAATTTGTCACCTGGCACCAATCTGCAATTGTGAAGACTGACAGCAGAGCCAGTACCCACCTTAAGGATAGTGTCACATCTCTGCCTCAATTAGACTTTGTGTTACAGAACGTGATGTGCAACAAGTCACTTACCATCGTCTGAAGTTGTTGCTCGAAATTTTGTTTCTCCTGGCTCACTAAAGTCAGATTTTGCTTCAGATTAACAACTGACAGATCCTGCTCCTCCAGCTGTTTGGCCAAATCACTAACCTAGTAACATGTTTGCAAGTTCGTTGCAAAAAAAAGTAAATGGAATAAATGTGCTGAAACAATAGAAATCAAGAAAAACCTCAAAAATGATATAAATTTAAAGCTGCAATATAACCATATAACAATTACAGGACGGAAACAGGCCATCTCGGCCCTTCTAGTCCGTGCCGTACACTTATTCTCCCCTAGTCCCATCCACCTGCACTCAGACCATAACCCTCCATTCCTTTCCCATCCATATAAATATCCAAATTATTTTTAAATTATAAAATCGAACCACCTCCACTGGAAGCTCATTCCACACAGCTACCACTCTCTGAGTAAATAAGTTCCCCCTCATGTTACCCCTAAACTTCTGTCCCTTAATTCTCAAGTAATGTCCTCTTGTTTGAATCTTCCCTACTCACAGTGGGAAAAGCTTATCCACGTCAACTCTGTCTATCCCTCTCATCATTTTAAAGACCTCTATCAAGTCCCCCCTTAATCTTCTGCGCTCCAAAGAATAAAGGCCTAACTTGTTCAACCTTTCTCTGTAACTTAGTTGCTGAAACCCAGGCAACATTCTAGTAAATCTCCTCTGTACTGTCTCTATTTTGTTGACATCCTTCCTATAATTAGGTGACCAAAATTATACACCATACTCCACAATTGGCCTCACCAATGCCGTACAATTTTAACATTACATCCCAACTTCTATACTCAATGCTCTGATTTATAAAGGCCAGCACACCAAAAGCTTTCTTTACCACCCAATCTACATGAGATTCCACCTTCAGGGAACTGTGCACAGTTATTCCTAGATCCCTTTGTTCAACTGCATTCCTCAATTCATTACCATTTACCATGTACGTCCTATTTTGATTTGTCCTGCCAAGATGTAGCACCTCACACTTATCAGCATTAAACTCCATCTGCCATCTTTCAGCCCACTCTTCCAAATGGCCTAAATTTCTCTGTAGACTTTGAAAATCTACTTCATTATCCACAACACCACCTATCTTAGTATCATCTGCATACTTACTAATCCAATTTACCACACCATCATCCAGATCATTGATGTACATGACAAACAACAGTGGACCCAACACAGATCCCTGTGGCATCCCACTAGTCACTGGCCTCCAACCTGACAAACAGCCATCCACCATTACTCTCTGGCATCTCCCATTCAGCCACTGTTGAATCCATCTTGCTACTCCACCATTAATACCTAACAATTGAATCTTCTTAACCAACCTTCCATGAGGAACCTTGTCAAAGGCCTTACTGAAGTCCATATATACAACATCCACTGCTTTACCCTCATCAATTTCCCGAGTAACCTCTTCAAAAAATTCAAGAAGATTAGTCAAACTTGACCTTCCAGGCACAAATCCATGTTGACTGTTCCTAATCAGACCCTGATATTAACAGATGCTTATATATATTATCTCTAAGTATCCTTTCCATTAATTTGCCCACCACTGACGTCAAACTAACAGGTCTATAATTGCTAGGTTTGCTCTTAGAACCCTTTTAAAACAATGGAACAACATGCGCAGTACGCCAATCCTCCGGCACTATTCCCGTTTCTATTGACATTTGAAATATTTCTGTCATAGCCCCTGCTATTTCTACACTAACTTCCCTCAATGTCCTAGGTAATATCCTGTCCGGACCTGGAGACTTATCCATTTTTATATTTTTCAAAAGTGTCAGTACTTCCTCTTCTTTGAATCTCATAGTTTTCATAGCTACTCTACTTGTTTCCCTTACCTCACATAATTCAATATCCTTCTCCTTGGTGAATACCAAAGAAAAGAAATTGTTCAATATCTCCCCCATCTCTTTTGGCTCTGCAGATAGCTGTTCACTCTGACTCTCTAATGGACCAATTTTATCCCTCGTTATCCTTTTGCTATTAATATAGCTGTAGAAACCCTTTGGATTTACTTTCACCTTACTTGCCAAAGCAACCTCATATCTTCTTTTAGCTTTTCTAATTTCTTTCTTAAGATTCTTTTCACATTCTTTATACTCCTCAAGCACCTCATTTACTCCATGCTGCCTATAATTATTGTAGATCTCTCTCTTTTTCCGAACCAAGTGTCCAATTATATACGCGATTCAATAATTTTGCTAGCTGATCAACATCGGCAATGATCACGAAACAGAGATCAGAAAGATTTTCCTGAATCTTGTTGCACAGAATTCCTGCTCGCATGATATTGATAGTTTCCTTATTGAAGATCAAATATAATGTTTATCTTATATAGTGCAGCTTTAATTTACAAAATAAATGCAAATTGGATTTCTGGATAAATCAATAAATTACAAGCAAATATATGTGGCATGAAACAATTTGACAATGGAGAGTCAGATGGTCGAAATGAAATGTGTGAACATTTTCTAATATTCTTGTTTATGTTCTAATAAAAAAAAATCCAAGTGGATGTAGTAAGTGGATGATGCTTCTCCAATCAATGATCAGTATTAATGAAAATAAATTGGAAAAGTAGCTAATATAAAAGTGATCAATGATGTTAAATTTGAAACCCATAAAAGTAGTAAAATAAATGCTAAGAGTACAGAACATAACCGTAGAAGACTACAGATTCCATGTCACCAACAGATATATTGCAAACAGGAAAGGAGTTAATGAGAACTATCATTGGGTCAGAGTGTCTTACAGCATGGAAACAGCTCCACTGGCCCAACTTCCCCACACCGGCCAACATGTCCCATCTACACTTGTCCCACCTGCCTGCATTTGGCCCATATCCCTCTAAACCAGTCCTATCCACGAACCTGTCTAAATGTTTCTTAAACCTTGTGAAAGTAAATGTCCCAACTACCTCCATTGGCAGCTCGTTCCATACACCTGCCACCCTTTGTGTGAAAAAGTTACCCCTTGGATTCCTATTAAATTGTTTCCCCCTAAACCTAAACCTATGTCCTCTGACTCTCAGTTTCATTGTAAACTGAAAATGTTCCCTTTGATAACTAGTGTCTGCAGAGAATGAGCATATTATTTTGATCTTGAAAGGAATTTGGTCATTACTGAGCATATTATTTGTAATATAAAATTGTAAAAGGTCTCACATATCAAACGAAAAAAATTACATTCACTCCAAACACTCTAGGCCCTTAATATCATGGTTCGGATGCTTTTGAACAGAATTTAATAAACCAAACTGAACAAGTTTCAGTTTTTGCATTTTACCTGTATGTTTTTTTTTAAATAATATGCCAAAAGCTGTTGCATTTAAGGAAACATCTTTCCAACTTCACTTAATTGGCAAAATATTTAATCAATAAAAATACTTCCGATGCAATTATTATAAATGTTATTTTATACAAGATTCTGATTTTTAAAAACATTTTGAAATGAAAGATGGAAAAGCATGTACAAACCTTGCTCCCTTCGGAAAACTTTAAAGCTTCAGTTATTTTCAACTGCGACTCAACCGCTGCAAGCTTCTCTTCAAGCCTTTTGAGTTCCTCTCTACCTTGCGCTTCAACATCTTGCAGCAATTCATAACCCATCACCTTTTGTTCTGCTGCTGCTACTTTAGCTGTTAGTTCCTCTACAGTTTGTGCCTGTTCAGTGCTCTTAGCCTGCAAAACTTGCAATTCTGTTGCCTTCTCTTTGGTCTCCTGTAGTTTTGTCAAAGTCTCTTCCATTTCTACCAGGTGTTGGTTTGTAGCATATTCCAGTTGCAACTTCAGAGTATCTATATCTTTCTCCTTTTCTGCAGTGACTTCTATTAGCTGAGATTTTAAACCTTCAGTTTTTTTTAGGTAGTTTGATTTTTCTAAATCTTGCTGTATTTTAATATTCTCAAGTTCCATTTGATGGTCTGTTTTAAGCTTTTCAAAATTACTCTTCAGATCTAGAAGCTCTGTGGTTTGGGAATCTGCTCCTTTACTGAAAGAAAACTTGAGTTCTTCCATGGCTTTCTGATGGGATTCTATTGAAGACTCTAGCTTGCTTTTCCATAGACTAACAACCTCTGAGTTTTCAATATTGGCTTGATCTAGTTTGGATTTGAGAGTCACATTCTCCTTGGAAACCTTTTCACTGGCACCTTGCAGCCGTTGAACTATCTTTTGGTGATCTTCCTCTGAGGTTTCAAGTTTTACTTTCAATGTTTTAAGTTCACATTGATGCTCTTCATTTATCGTTGCAAGTTTCTCTCGCATACAGGAAATGTCTTCCAACAAAGGTGCACTCTCCACATTACCAGAAACTTCTACGCTTGCGAGTCTTTGTCGAAGCTCCGAGACTTCTTTTGTACGTGATGTTAGATCCCTTTCTAACTCCATAATCCGAGACTTCTCAGACACAGTGGCCACCTGAAGTGCAATACCCCCACCATGAAACACAAATTAAAGTAAAATACATTCTCTAATTCTGTACAATTAATACTTCGACCTTTATAAACGCAGAAACAATTTTTAACAATTATTATTGTTAAGCATATTATTACAATATGTTCATTTTCAAGTGCCATGAAATCAAATGCTCAAATTAGCCAGTTGCACACTCAATTAGCTTTAACAGGTACATCTTAGAGATTTCATGTAAATAAATCATTATTTGCTTTAATGTAAACAAATCATAAATCTGTAGCAGCATGGGAAAGGAATAAAGTGAAGCTCTATGAATTCAAAGCATGCACCTTGATTAGGGGGCAAAAAGTCAAACTGAGCTCTAACCTTTGGTCACTCTGCAGTGAAAACGGACAGCAAATGTGGTTCGCCAATACGAATGGATTGGATGCAATACCTAATAACGTTTCGGGGCTTCACGTTGCAAGTACACATGGCAACTGGCCAAAAGTATCAGAGGACTGGCAACAGTCATGGAATTACATTAAGATACGTGTCATAATTCCCAGGAAAGAGGGGCTGCGGTCATGACGCTCATTTCATGCTGATTTCATGAACATCAACACCCTCCGGTACTTTGGATATAATTGTTATACAGTGTGGGCCACATTGAAAATACACAAAGTAATCAAACAAAATCCATATAAATAAATGTAAAGGGATTGTTATCTAAATTATATGACCAGGGTTTTCTGCAAACATATTAAGCCAATAAAAATCTGAATTCATAAAACCCAGTAAATAATGATAAACATGAAAAAATTGTGAAAGTTCCTACGAGTTTGGAAGGGGGTTAATTAAGAAAAATCACCTGAAGTTGCTGCTCTATACCTTGTGCAGTTTATCTGCTGGAAAGCAAAATGTGGTCATTCTGCGTGGAAAGAAGCAGACTTGGCTGCGGTGGCTTACATGTAAACATCAGGAGGAGGTGGCAAATGGCAACGTGTAACTGCATCCTAATAGTCAGCAAACATCTCCACTTCTGGTCTTATGATGGAAGGACAGTCAGTGATAATGCATTTGAAGATGGCAGGGTCTAAGATGTAGCCCTGAGGATTTCTTGCAGTTTGCTATGACTGTGCTTTCAAATGCTCCAACCCGATTTTTCCTAACTTCGTATTATTTTTCCTCAAACCTACTCTTCCTCCCTCTCAACTCATTAAATGCATGGTAAGTAATACCATAATCATTTAATCATCAAACTCATTCCAAATCCAATGCTCACCCAGTTTCTAAAATCTTTGGATCAACATAATATTAATTACTTTGTTTGAAAGTCAGCAGCTCTTATATTTAACATAGATGGGAGAAATGTTATATATTTCAAGATTTATTACTCTTCCACACCAAAAATTCAGTTTTAAATTACAATAATCCGTTGGAATCTACTTTATTTCTCCAATCATTTCATAATTTGGGCATCCTGGTCACACATTCTTTTTCTGTCATTTGATGAGTTCTTTGTGGCCTGGCGCACATCATAATCATATTGATATCAAACACTAACCAACTCAACAATGTTGCAAACAGAAAGGATCAAATACCGTAACTTTTGAAAGAGATCTCAATTTGAAGACCAAGGTTTAAACCCGATATATGCATTCATTTAAAGAAAGAGGCAGAATCGGTCATATTGTGCATGAAAATATATCAAGTTATAAGCAGGAATTTCTACCATGAACAAGATCTATGAAAACAAAAGTGTTCTGATTAAGTTAGGTGTTAATGTTTACATCACTTTCAATAATTAATGTAGCTTCCAAATAAAATGTTAGTTGATTTTTTACTGATTGTCAAATAATGGTAAAATATGTATGAAGCTGCTTTTGCAAATGCTCATGTAATATTAGTATGTTGTATGGCTGCACACATTGAAGTTTTGCCCAAAATCAATTATGTGCCAATCTCAGAATTTTGAAATCAAATGTTTAACTAATTTTCTGAAATATTTGTTTTTGTTTTGTTGCAATGACAATGCCAAACATAAATTTGTTTACTGCCTACAGTATAAATTGTGCAGCCATTTCCGAGCCAGACTTTTGCCAAGAGGTCTGAAAGCTTTAGTCAAAAAAATAAAATGTAAGAGCGCATTCAAGGAGCAGTGAAGTAGATTCAAGGAGTAATTGCCACCAACGATGAGACAAAAGCAGTAATCAATGTATGAGAGGCTAAAATGTAGAGCATGCAATTTCCACAGCATTGAACTGTTGGGAGGGTACAGCAAAAGAGTAGAATAAAATCATCATGTAGCTAAGGATGAGGATTTTATATTCATGGGATAATTTTAAGGGAAGAAAGTACAGGTCAACAACCACATAGGGGATAGGTAATTGAGACATGTCTGAAATATATTGTGTGATGATCAATTGGGGCTTCTAGCTTAGAATATGGGCAGAAGAGTTTTAATGAGATTTTCATGGAAGCTGGAAAAAAGGAAGTCCACGAGCTTGGCAGTGATGGAGTATCTCAGGAGCAGATGGAGTTTTGTAGAAAGTGGAGATCCTGGAAATGAGATGGATATGGAATCTGAGCAATCTTGTTCAGCTTGGAACAAATGACCAGACAGGAATGGAACAGTGGGAAACCAGAGGAACAAACTTTTTTTTTTTTGTGCAAGGCCTGAAGAGATCAGTGAAACTGGGAGACAAAATAAGGTGGGAAAGAAAAGTGACATAAAAATAAAGTTCCATCCGCAGATAGTCCAATTTGAAAACAGAGCATGTACAAGGTAGTAGGTCCCTTCACATAAAACCTTAACTGTTGTAATAAGATCACAATTACATAAATTCCCTTCTGATTTTTCCAGAGATAGCATTCATCTTCCAAATAAAAGAACATAAAAAATAACCCATACAATTCCCTTTGTATTTAAAAGTTAAACTTGATTCAAATATGCATTTAACATATTTATATTCTCAACATAACAAACCACAAAGGTGTCCATCTATCAGTGGTACTCTGACATGCTGCACCACGCAGTGGTAGGATTTGGGCTTGCATCTATTGACAATCTTAACTAGATCTTCAAGAAGTTGCAGAGTGGATGCTCCTTCCCGAGAAAGTGTTGGAAACATTGAAGAACGTTCACTGCGACGTCTCTCACAAAACTCCCATTTGTTGATTACTCACCATCAGTAGTTAGTGCTCAATTAAAGCAGGACATGGAGTAAACAATTCACATATGGATAAACTTCTTCAAAAATTCCACAGTAAAATCTTAAACTAAAATACATATTAATGCTGTTTAAATTAAAACAAACCTATCCTTAGCCAAATGGTAAACCTTTTTTTGCTGGAATTAACCAATATTACAACAATGTCCATGTTAGCAACTAATATCCATGTTGGGTACATGCTGATAATTGAATGGAGTTCATTGAAACTGTGAAATCCATTACCCTAGTGTCTTCTAACTCTCTCTGAAGTTTTTCAGCTTTGGTCTTTTCAAAGAGCAGGCTCTGTTCAAGCTCCTTAATGCGGGCATGCTCCAGTTTGGTCTGCGTCTGTTAGTAAAAAGGGAGAGGAAGAGAACACACCAGTGCCACCATCACATGCCAGTACGACAGGAGGGAGCCACATGCAGGCTTATCCACCAGCACCTTCTGCCTTTTATAACAGTTAGGAATGCAAAGGGTAAATTGGACATAGAAATAGTACGGGAGCAAACAGAAATGTTTAATAGAAAATGGTATCAAAGGTATGCACTGGCAAGGGTAAATAGGGAACAATTAAAAGAACAGTTTAAAAAGGGCAGATTTAAAGATTCATGCAGTCAGTGTACAGTTTAATATAAGCATTGTTCAAATCAGAACAGTTAATACTTAAATTTTAGTTTTCTACTGTAAACCCCTTGTTGCTTCTGTATTTTGAAACATTAATGGTCTAATCAGAAACAGGATTTATGGCTAAAACAGTAAAACATCCTGGGAATAAATCAAGTTCAAAACACAAAATCCTTCACAGTAGTATTTTCCTTTTCATTTCCCGTACTGACACATAGCTATAAATTATGTGATTGCAACCTCACTTACATTACAACCTAACGTGAATTTCTCACTGCACATTCAGAAAAATGCACTTGGGTTTGGACTTGATCATTCATGCATATAACTGAGAAAAATTAAACTTTCACTACTTGAGGTTGATAGAAAAAAGATTTTTTTATTTTAATTTCGTTTTTGGAAAATTTGAAAAATATATTTAAAACAAACTGCCCCCCCTTCCCAAAAAAAACACACATTGAGCTACTTGAACAGCAGATACCTCTGCCATTCTTTCTAATAAGAAAATGATACTTCAGCAAAAAAAATAAGAAGTTAGGGTACTTTGCATATGAAAGAACAAAATTATACTACTGAGGATAAGACTGAGTATTAAGATAGCTAAATTATCCAAATCCAAAAACTAAGCTATCCAAATCTTTAAATGAGTGGTGCTACAAATAGTCCAAAATCATGATCTTTTTTTCTTTTAATCAGTTCTGAGGCTAGCAATGTTTTCTGAGTTATTAAATCCATTGGTTTGCCATGTAATCTTGTGTATTATAAAATGAAATATTAGACACTTTTCTCCCCAGAATTTACATAATCTACTTTGTATTTCAAAATGATGGTTCAGATGAATTTGGCATAGTAATTAAATAAATTTATTTTTCAAGAGAATTACATCTCTTAAACATGTTGGTAGTACAAAAATGACACAAATTAATTCCAGGGACTTAAATCATTCAGAATGCTAATCTACCATTTAACCTTTCACATGAGTTTTTTTTGTCATGGCTTTTCAGGAATCATGCAATGATGCCTGATAATGCTGGATCTGAACAGGAATTCAGAACACTAGAACAGAAACATAATAAGCAGTGTTGTTGACCAATCGAACAATGCATATTATAGTCAGATATTATCGTCTGCTTCAGGTGGGTTTTAAGAAGTATATAACGTGCCTAAGGAGCACTTCTTAGGGATGGCAGAATGGCACAGCTGTAGAGCCGCCAGAAACCTGTGATCAATTATGATTACGGTGTAGTCTGTACAGTTTGTACATGACCGTGTGTGTTTTCTCAAGATGCTCCGGTTTCCTCCCACATTCCAAAAAACGTGCAGGTTTGTAGGTTAATTGGCTTCTATCCTTGTCCGGGAGGTTAGGTGCGGCTGTCACTCTACTAAAACAATTCGGTGACTGCCTACTTATTATTTATTTTTTATTCAAATGTTTGCTATGTCGCTCTTCAAGGGAGATGCTAAATGCATTTCGTTGTCTCTGTACTGTACACTGACAATGACAATTAAAATTGAATCTTTGAATCTGAATCTATAAATTACGCCTAGTGTGTAGAATGCGAATGTGGGATAGCATAGAACAATTGCGAATGGTTGATCGATTGTTGGCATGGACTCGGTGGGTCAAAGGCCATGTTTCCACGCTGTATTTCTAAACTAAATCCAAAGGAAATCAGACTCTGAAATGATGAGGGTTTCAATCCATATAATTATATCAATCAAAAAAAATTCAAAACCCAAGATTGTACACATTATATAATTGAGATGCATTGTAACAATTTGATCTGGATTCTGACCAATTTCGAATGGCCTGCAAGAAAGAAAATGTCTTTCATTTGCTCAGATCCTTGAACATCAATGAGGATGTGTCAAAATACTTTACAACCTCAAAATATTATATTTAAGTTATTGTTAAATATACATTTGTGATGAGCAAATGCAGTGTTTTGAAGAGATCTGTTACATTAAGTCATTAGGATATCTACTGATGCATTATGCATGCAGCAGTTCTGACAGCAGAATGGTTTATTTTTCTGCACACCTGCCCAGCTTCTAAAGCATAGCAAGAGAATGGTGTGGCAGACTCGGCAAGAACAAAAAATATTGACTACTAAATCAGATATCATAGGTGCAATGAGCCTATGATATGGGCACACGAGTCCTATAAAATGCATGGAGCTATTGTAAAGTTACATTGCGAATAATCAAATCAAAACCCATGAGATGGATAAAAATTTAATTGCAGTGGGAAAATCCTATCAATGTATAATTTTTGCTTGAACCTACAAAACACAAATGCAAACACTTACATAAAAAAAAAATCATCTGTTCCTCACTGTAATTTTTAAATCAATGCAACATGTAGAGGCAAATAATAATGACAGCAAAACTAGTTACATGCCTATTATTAAAAGGGGTTTACAGCAGATTTATTTATCAAATATATTGCATTTCATTCTGTGCAGCTGTGAAAGCAGCATGCATATAAGTAAGTCAATGCTGAGAAAACAGTTACTGCAGTTAGTTCTGGTATTTGCTTTATAGAAGTATTTTGGATTGCTCAAATTAAAAATTATTTCAACGTTGGATGTCTTCAACTGCCTTGCACCATATTGCATTAGCTTTTAATCTAATTTTACTCAGAAAACTGTACATATTATTCTGCGATCCTGGCATATAATAATGGCCACTAAGTGGCACTCTGGTGTTTAAATGATCAGTATTTATCAAAAAAACATACCTTTCAGTCCATTTTGCTTTAATCTACACTTCAATTAATGCTTATTTTTGTTGATTATATTCCTCTTTTCTGGAATAATTTTATTCTTTAAAGGAATATGTATCCAGACACATATTCTGGTACCTAATTTGATTGCCATTATTATGTAGAAATCTGGACTTGGCCAGCAATTTGATAGTCTATTTATTTGTCTATTTATCTATTTATTTATTTATTTGCACCAAATAATTTATTTATTTGCACCAATGAGCTTCAAATTCCTGGGCGTGCACATCTCTGATGATCTTTCCTGGTCCAAGAACACTGATGCAATTATTAAGAAATCACACTCTACTTCCCGAGAAGGTTACGAAATCGGTTTGTCAAGGAGGACTCTCTCTAACTTCTACAGGTGCACAGTAGGGATCATGCTGACCGGTTGCATCGTGGCTTGGTTCAGCAACTTGAGCGCCCTGGAGCGGGAAAGACTACAAAAAGTAGTAAACACTGCCCAGTCCATCATCGGCTCTGACCTCCCTTCCATCGAGGGGATCTATCGCAGTCGCTGCCTCAAAAAGGCTGGCAGTATCATCAAGGACCCACACCATCCTGACCACACACTCATCTCCCCGCTACCTTCAGGTAGAAGATACAGGAGCCTGAAGATTGTAACGACCAGTTTCAGGAATAGCTACTTCCCCACAGCCATCAGGCTATTAAATTTGGCTCGGACAAAGCTCTGAACATTAATAGCCCATTATCTGTTTATTTGTACTTTTCAAATCAGTTTATTTACTCATGTGTGTATATATTTATATAATGGTATATGGACACACTGATCTGTTCTGTAGTCATTGCCTACTATGTTCTGTTGTGCTGAAAGCAAAACAAGAATTTCATTGTCCTATCAGGGACACATGACAATAAACTCTCTTGAATCTTGAACCATTTATTTGTCTATTTTAGGAAGTCAACTACACCAAAATATGGATTGAGCATCCGCTAATTGCATTGTTCAAAATACTTACTGGAGCTCAATTATAATTCTTCTATGATAAGTTATACTTGTACTGTTTGTGAATTAAACCAATAACTTTTCTGGTTCAGGTATTTGTTGGATAAAACTAATGAAACATTGGGGAAATAAAGTGCGTGTTTTTGAATAACAGACAGTGCCCCTCATAATGTTTGAGACAAAGACCCATCATTTATTTATTTGTACTCCACAATTTGAGATTTGTAATAGAAAAAAAAATCACATGTAGTTAAAGTGCACATGTCAGATTTGATTAAAGGGTGTTTTTATACATTTTGGTTTCACCATGTCGAAATTACAGCTGTGTTTATACATCGTTCCCCCATTTCAGGGCATCATAATGTTTGGGCCACATGGCTACACAGTTGTTTGTAGTTGCTCGAGTGTGTTTAAAAGCCTCCTTAATGCAGGTATAAGAGAGCTCTCAGCACCTAGTCTTTCCTCCAGTCTTTCCATCACCTTTGGAAACTGTTATTGCTGTTTATCAACGCGAGGACCAAAGTTGTGCCAATGAAAGCCAAAGAAGCCATTATGAGTGAGAAACAGGAATAAAACTGTTAGAGACATCAATCAAACTTGCTTACCAAAATCAACTGCTTGGAACATCATTAAGAAGAAAGAGAGCACTGGTGAGCTTACTAATCGCAAAGGGACTGGTAGGCCAAGGAAGACCTCCACAGCTGACGACAGAAGAATTCTCTCTATAATAAAGAAAATTCCCCAAACACCTGTCCGACAGATCAGAAACACTCTTCCGTAGTCAGGTGTGGATTTATCAATGACCACTGTCCGCAAGAGACTTTGTGAACAGAAATGCAGAGGCTACATTGCAAGATGCAAACCACTGGTTAGCCACAAAAATAGGATGGCCAGGTTGCAGTTTGTCAAGAAGTACTTAAAAGACCAACCACAGTTCTGGAAAAAGGTCTTGTGGACAGATGAAGCAAAGATTAACTTATATCAGAGTGATGGCAAGAGCAAAAAAAGGAGCAGTGAAGGAACTGCCCAAGATCCAAAGCATACCACCTCATCTGAGAAACACGGTGGTGCGGGTGTTATGGCCTGGGCATGTATGGCTGCTGAAGATACTTATCTTCATTGATGATACAACTGTTGATGGTCGTAGCATAATTAATTCTGAAGTGTATAGACACATCCTATCTGCTTAAGTTCAAACAAATGCCTCAAAACTCATTGGCCGGCGGTTCATTCTACAGCAAGACAATGATCACAAATATACTACTAATGCAACAAAGGAGTTTTTCAAAGATAAAAAATGGCCAATTCATGAGTGGCCAAGTCAATCACCCAATCTGAACCCAATTGAGCATGCCTTCTATATGCTGAAGAGAAAACTGAAGGGGACAATCCCCCAAAACAAGCATAAGCTAAAGATAGCTGCAATACAGGCCTGGCAGAGCATCACCAGCGAAGACACTCAGCAACTGGTGATGTCCATGAATCGCAGACTTCAAGCGGTCATTGCATGCAAAGGATATGCAACAAAATACTAAACATGACTATTTTCATTTTCATGACATTGCTGTGTTCCAAACATTATGGTGCCCTGAAATAGGGGGACTATGTATAAACACTGATGTAATTTCCACACGGTGAAACGAAAATGTATTAAAATGGCCTTTATAAAAATCTGACCATGTGCACTTTAACCACATGTGATTTTTTTTCTATTACAAATCTCAAATTGTGGAGTACAGAGGCAAATAAATAAATGATGGGTCTTTGTCCCAAACATTATGGAGGGCACTTGGAATGCAAGAACCAGTTACCGAAATATAGAATTCATTTGCATTTGCATTTGAATCCTTTGGGTTTATTTATATACAGATCAGAAATGCGATAATTGGTCTTTTTCATAGGTTACCAGGTATATCATAATTTAGCTTTAGGCTATAACAATCATGCTTCTGTTTCAAGGACAAAAGTATTCACATATTAGAATGACTACATTTAAATGAACATTATTTTTGAAGACATCCAAAGTTCCCTGATAAAACTGGCAGGATTTGGTCTAAAACTTTCTCAGACTTCTATTTATTTGATTAGAACTTACTGTTGATTAAAAGTATTCAAATGTTTTATTTAGCACAACACAAAGTTTTTATTTGTAATATGTTTAAATGTTACATTCAGGCAGAATGCTTTTTTTTTCCCAATAGAATTCTTGTTAACTCAAAGGTAGACACAAAATGCTGGTGTATCTCAGTGGGACAGGCAGCATCTCTAGAGAGAAGGAATGGGTGATGTTTCGGGTCGAGACCCTTCTTCAGACTCTTACTGTTTTATCAAAATTAATATTTAAGTTGTCCCTTATTATTACGAGTTTTACATCCAATATGGATTTTAAAATTCTAATATCACATTGATAGAGTCCTAGGTGGAAATAGGTGGAAACTGACAAGTTAAAAAGACAGTTAGTTAGTTTATTTTTAAGTAGGAACTTCAGATTCTGTAAAATCGAAGGTAGACAAAAATGCTGCTCCTACCATAGATGAGGCTCTCACCAGGGTTTCTTCGATACCCCATAACACTGCTCTCTCTCCCCATCCTCCCACTCGTAACAAGGGCAGAGTCCCCCTAGTCCTCACCTTCCACCCTACCAACCTTCACATACAACAAATAATCCTCCGTCATTTCTGCCACCTCCAACGTGACCCCACCACTGGCCACATCTTCCCATCTCCTCCTGTCTGCTCCCTCCGTAACTCCCTGGTCAATTCGTCCCTTCCCACCCGAACCACCACCTCCCTTGCAACTGTAAGAAATGCTACACTTGTCGCTTTACCTCTCCCCTTGACTCCATTCAAGGACCCAAGCAGTCGTTCCAGGTGCAGCAGAGGTTCACCTGTACCTCCTCCAACATCATCTATTGCATCTGCTGCTCTAGAGGAAAAATAGACTGCAACTATCCACCCTCTCTATGCCCCTCATAATTTGATAAATTTCTATTTGGTTGTTCCTCTTGAATGTTTACTGAACTTATCTGTTCTCTCCTTATAATCCAAGCCCTCCAGTCAAGACAACATCCTTATGAATCTTTTATGCACCCTGCAAGCGTAGTCATAGATAAACAAGGCGTCTTGCACTGCATGGTAGTTGAGAAAGCAAAGAGGATGGCTGACACACAGAATTTATGACAGGGAATTATGCTGGAGCTGTGCAAAATACATGTCAGACTTCAGCTAGAGTCTGCATTGTTCTCATTATCACATTAGAGGATAACATTAGCGAGGTACTTATGGGATTGGCAGGGAGATTGATACATATATTACCAGGGTCAAAGTTTTCTTCAGCACAGAGATCTAGACTTTAAATTTCAATTGGCACAATTAGAAGAGTTTGGGATAAAGTGAGCAGACAGGATCTATTTCCTTCAGCAGATGTCATTAATTAGGAACCATTCATTTAAGAGAGCTGATAGGAAGATTAGAGGGGCATGTGGTAAAATCTTCTAAGGAGCACAGGAAAATGAAACTCTGTGTGAAAAGGCAGAAATCCTCACCTCATTTAACAAGCGAATGAATGAGTACTTGACATACAAAGCTACGGACCAGGAGAAACAGTGCAGATATTTAAAGAGCTCTCTTTTTATTTGTCCCGGCATGGGCATGATGAGCTGAATGGCCTACGGTGTTATAAATTCCTACAACTTGGTAAATATTCTGGATGTATGGACATACTGGAATAAATCAAGTGTCTGATGTGGAATGATGGGTTTCTTTCTCATAGTGGTATTAATATTATTGTTACAGGCAAAATGCATAGTTTAAGCTGCATGCACATAATAGCATCTATATTTGCAGAGCTATTTTCAGCACTACATATTTAATATAAATTGCTATTTAACTCCTAGGTTTCTCTTCCCACTGAATGTTCCACCCTTTGTAGTTTGTACGCATTTAGAAATCTGCAAACGAGAGAAATTATGATACACCTTATATCCATGTAAATCACATTCCCATTGGTTAATAGTTATTACTTTAATGAATTTAATGAGAGGCAAGACCATTTGTGTTCCTAGTGTTGTTATTAATTGTTGATCAGTGTTCCTCAAATAATGACCCCCAGTAAAACGTATTAATCCTTTTTTCAAAAATATAAAAGTTAACTAATTTATCGTTAGTTTGTATCGCAATTCCATTTTGAATATCATATGCTAGACACTACTTAAACTCTAATAGTCTTTGTGCTTTGTAATAGTCCCTATATTAATTCCTCAAAGGTTTGCCATTGATTGTTTTTCATAAATTGAACATTCCTAAAATGAAAAACTGCAACACTGAAAATGCTGTAACTACTTTAAAATCTACGATTCAATAGACCAAAGACTGCCAGATTTATATCATAGTTCTCTTATTTATGAGATTCTCAAATATTTGAATATATATATTTAAGTTAAATGTGAAGAAATTATTTTGAAGCAGTAACTGAACTTGTTAAGCACATTTAGAATAAACCTTCATCCTCAATGGAATACAACAATGTTAATTGTTTAAAATTACACTGTTTGTTGAGGGGGGTAAGGTCGTGATTATTAATCAATCAATAATTTTTTGCCACCACTGCAACCACATAGCCATAAGCGCCATGCCAAATAACCAAATCACCCAATTACAATTTGAAATGTTAAGATATTGAATCCCGGTTCTTCATTGATCAAGTTATCAGCCACTAGTATGAACTGTTCACAGCCTCTCATCCCTTTTATACCAACAGGCGTTGAAAAAAAAAATTCAGTGTTGCTATTCCTTGGTTTCTTAAATGCTAGCAGCAAACATGTTTTATTACATGCATAATACCCATCAGAATGGTCATGGTCTTTGGTTCAACGATCTCTGAAAATCAGGGAAGGGGTTATTACCTCTAAATCACCTTTGGTAATAGACTCTTCCTCTACACGGAACTGTAGATCTTCCACTTTTCTGTTGGTAAAAACAGAAGTGATTCCTAAGGAAGAAAAACTATCAAGTAGAAAGAATATCTGAATATCTGATAATATTAGTTGGAAATGAAGGCAAGCAAAACCTGTTCAGGATACAAAATGTTCCCAATTCTAATGCAGAATACAAAGAATACATACTGTTGTAAAACTATGAGGCTAGACTCACGAATAACTTGACTTTCGAGTTAGTTGCTGAGGACTTCAAGACGGTTGTGGATCCACTCCTGCTCAGAAATGGCATCGATCCCACTCATTTTCCCAATCACCACAACAGGTGTTATCTCACTGGCTCGCCACTTTGCTCTGACCCCTCTGGCTAACAGGAGCACATGCATCAGGCTGAAGACACAAAACACTGGATTAACTCAGCGCATCAGACAGCATCTCTAGAGAAAAGGAACAGGTGACGTTTCGGGTCGAGACCCTTTTTCAAACCTGAAGAAGTCTGAAGAAGGGTCTCGACCCGAAATGTCACCTATTCCTTTTCTACAAGTATGCTGTCTGACCGGTTGTTACTCCAGCTTTTTGTGTCTATCTTCGGTTTAAACTAACATCTGCAATTCCTTCCTACACATACATCAGGCTGCTGTTCATTGACTACAGCTCAGCGTTCAACACTATCTTCCCCTCCAAACACATTGCCAAGCTCCAAAACCTGGGCCTCTGTACCTCTTTGCAGCCTTAACTACCTCATTGTCAGACTTCAATCAGTGCTGATCGTAACAACAACTCCTCACTGACCCCTGGTGACCACAGGTGCACTTTAAATCTGCATACTTTGCCTAGTTCTGATCTCTTTATGCCCATGACTATGTGACCAAGCACAACTATAATGCCATCTACAAATTCGCCGACTACACTGCCAAGGACGGGTTCACGGCCAGGATAGAAATAGAGCTCCTGGTAAAGTAGTAGCCCAGCAACAACTTTCGCTCAGTGAGACCAGGTAACCAATGGTTGACTTAAGAAAGAGGATGTCAGGAGACCAGACACCAGTTTTCATTGGTGCATTGATGGTGGGGCTTCATATTCCTGGGCATTAACATCTCGGATGACCTGTCCAGGCGTGACACAAATATAATCACAAAGTTGGTGTACCAGCGCCTCTACTCTCTTAGTAAGGGCAGTCACCATGGCACAGCAGTAGAGTTGCTGCCTTACAGCGAATGCAACGGCGGAGACCCGGGTTCGATCCCGACTACGGGTGCTGTCTGTACAGAGTTTGTACGTTCTCCCCGTGACTTGCATGGGTTTTCTCCGAGATCTTTGGTTTCCTCCCACTCCAAAGGCGTACAGGTTTGTAAGCTAATTGGCTCGGTAAATGTAAAAATTGTCCCTAGTGGGTGTAGGATGGTGTTAATGTGCAGGGATCGCGGGTCTGCGCGGACCTGGTGGGCCGAAGGGCCTGTTTCCACGCTCTATCTCTAAACTAAATTAACAAGATTCAGCATGTCACCAAATTTCTACAGATTATTATAGAGAGCATTGTTTGCTGATTGCATCATGGCCTGAAGTGGAAATTCCAGTGCAAAGGAATACAAGAGGCTACAGAGAATGGTGGATTCATCCTGGTCCATCAAAGACATGGCCCTCCTCTCCATCAAAAGCATCTACACAAGACGCTACTTCAAGATAACATCTATCAAGAATCCCTATCATCCGGGTCATGGCCTCTTCTCACTGCTACCGTTGGGCAGGAGACACAGAAGCCTGAAATTCCACACAAACAGGATTAGCAACACTTACTTTCATACAAACATAAAACTCTTGAACCTACCTGCACTAGCCTATTCCTACTTGAAAACGGAGCACGGTGGTTCACCTCTTGCATTACCATGGACTGTTTTGTTTTCTAATTGTGTTTTGCACTAATGTCTTGTTTTTTGTGTGCAGCCTTTCTTGTGGAATGTGTAATTTATGTTTAAGTTAATGTATAATTTGTTTGTGTTTGTCCGAGTCTATATGCCTGTTATGCTGCTGCAAACAAGATTTTTCATTGCACCTCTACGCCACCGTTTTTGTGGTTATGACAATTAACAGCCTGACTTGGCTCATATCAATCAAAGCTTTGCTTTTCTAGAATAATAGTTTTATGTTTTTTATTACAATTTTTCCACTTTTTTTATAATGTATGTTAAATATTATCTTAACACTACCTTTTTTCTTCTTCTAGCTGGTTCAAAAGCTCCACCTTCTCTCTGTCAGCAGCCTCCACCAGTGCTCGTAACTGGTCCATTTTCGCCTCCATCTCCAATACATTCTGATTTAAGAGATTGAACATAAACATATGGGAAAGTTCACAATGTTGTTTAAGTGGCTTTTACATTTCCCATTAGCCCACAAGAAAATAGATTTTCAACTGCATATAATGAAGTGAAATAGATTCCATGACATTTGTGTCAAAGATAGTGCCTCAACTGAGGAAGCTTTTGAAATACTCCTTCAAGCAGGCACTGACTGCCACAATATCGACCAACTTATTTTCTTTTTTGGCTCTCAGTGGAAGAGGTCCTTGGAATATTCAGGCTATAAATGCTTTTGACAGCAATGAAGAATCCTCACGTCACGGTTATCAGTTAAATCTCCTTCATCACACTTCGCGTCCACAGTTCTTTTGTCATCCCTCAGCCTTCAGATGTACACAGATCAATTTTCTTCCTCCTTGTCACAAGATAGATGCATTTCGCGTCAAAGAATACATGTCAATTATGTTTGATAGCTACAGGGTCTCCAGGCCACTTTCATAAAACCAGACCTTTTTTTCCCCCAGATGGAAAAGACAAAAATCTCATCATGTGCAGATTATGGTGGATGTTAGGGCATTTCAAGGACTGTGGTTTATTTTGCAGCCGCTGTTGTTTAAGAGTAATTTGTTTGTTCATGAGCCATTGACTGAGAAGGGCTTTATTTATCTTTGATGTCAATTTTCCTGCAGCAATATTTCTGCTGCAGTTGTCACGAGAGGCAAGATTAATGGACATTACATACTGGATTGATTGACAGAGCGGTTGATTCACCAATTGCCTGCAACTATCTTGGTACAGTGACGCTGACATATTTGCAATCACCTCTTACCCTGCAACATGTCTGAAAAAGGGTTTTGGCCCAAAAAGTTGCTATTTCCTTCGCTCCATAGATGCTGCCTCCCCGCTGAGTTTCTCTTGAGCACTTTTGTCCACCCTGCAACATAATCTAGCTGGTATTAATGCTTGGTATTTAGCTTCTCCCATCCCTTCTTTGACAATTACACCTTTCTTGAGTCCATGCCTTCCATCTATGACATTGCCCAGTAAGATTGGTTGGTGGGTGGGAAGATGGGAAATAAAATCTAGAGATAAATTTGGACAAAGATCAATTACACCAGAATTGGACACCAAAGCTGCCGGTTCACATAAAGCCACCATTTCCCTCCATATAAAGCAGGGCCTCGCAGTGAAAATACATACAACCTTCAATTGAAAAAAGCATAGGTAAATATAATCTAATAGTACATTACACCTCATTAAATCCATACTTATCTTTGTTTGTTATCTTGGCCATCACACATGAATTATGCATCCTCTCATCTAATTTCTATTGTACCCTCTGGGAAAAAATAACTAGCCAATTAAGCCAACCGTCTCATTGAGCTCTTACCTGTTCGTGACCCGTCCGAAGTAACGTGAGCTCCTGTTCAATTTCTCCCACGTGGCTAGTTGCCTTGGCAACCTCTCCTCTTTCCAAGTCTCGTTCAGCCAGTAGCTGTTCAATGTGCTGCTGCTTTTCCTTTAATGCCTCCTGTAATGCAGTGGTGCCTGAAATTTTTCTTGCATAACGCGAGGACGTTTCTGTTAGCTGGGGAAAATTTTTAACACACCAGTTATTAGAATAATTGTTTCGCTTGTCTATTACTACAGGTTCCTTGTTGACTGGAAAAATTCCTTCTTTTCCCCTTGTGCATTAAAGCTATGGTAAAAGGATAATGCAAGCCTCTGTGGTTGTCATTTAATGTCATATAACATTGATTGGCTGGAAAAATCCTACCAATCTGTTACGGAAAAGGGAGACTGATGTGCCTGTAACCTTTATATGTTTAACTAACGTTTTGATTCCCTCCTTCTGTAGATTCATGATTGTCTCGCCAATGTCTAATCAAATATAAAATTGCAACCCAGCATTTTTGAATGAAATTGGTTGAGTTCCCCAACCATACTGTTGCAAACTCCCCTCCTTACTGCCTTCCAATTTATTTTTATTGGTATTTATTTTCATATTTTGTTCCTTCATTTATTTTTTTCCTTCCATTTAACTCCCACCTTACTACTTCTCGCTATCTTTAGCCATTTCACCAAATCTCCCATCATCTTTCCCCATTCCTGCCTTCATACCCTACATTTTACTCTTCACCCTCTTCTTTCTTGGTCATCTACCCCAAGACTTTGTTTTCTTCTCTCCAATGTTTTGCCAATATTCCCTCTTCAAAAGGAATGATTAATTAGTAATTTATAATAATAATAATAATAACTTTATTTATAAAGCACTTTTAGGCAACATCAGTTACCACAAAGTGCTGTACATGGGAAATCAACAAAAAGTTATCACAAACTACTAAAACCATTAAGACGACAGGACTATAAAAACAGTAAAAAATTAAAAGACATTAAAAGCACTAAAACAGGAACAATGTCTCAGCCAGTGTCGAAAGCCAGTGAATAAAAGTGCGTTTTTAGGGAGGATTTAAAGATAAGGATTTAAAATTTGCACATTTAACTGGAAATTTAACAATAGACACCTCGCAAAAAGTGAAGGATAGATTAAATAACACTTGGCATCAGTTCAATTTCTTACCAATCCTGATCGACTCGGTCTCCCACTGATGGAAGATGCTACAGAGCTTAAAGAGCTGATGGATGATGCACTAGGACTTCGTTTGAGATTTGATGGGGTGGTGACTACTTTTCGTACAGATGTCTTGGCTTTAGCTGGTGTCGTCGAGGGAAATCCAATTCTGGTAACCTTATGAACTGGTGCAAACAGACCATACTTGGTCTGGCACTGAAAATATCTAAACCATAAAAAAAAATAAAAAAATACTCTCAGTTTTTTTTCTTAATTAGTATACTTTAAAACTTACCCAATGTTAGCAAAAATATGGATTAATGAAATTGAGCATCATCAATAAAACCGTTCACACCATCTAGTGCCATAACAGCTCATAACAACTTTACTGTCACAAGATACACAAATGCTTATTGCTGTAATATCTTACGTGCTTACTTATTTTTGTACCTTCAGGACCTGGTCGGCTGTTCTGGAAGATTACATGGAAGCTGAGAATATGTTACATGATTACCAAGTTTGTTGATGACACTGAAGTAGATAGATTCATGGAAAGTGAAAATGGCCATCACAAATTACAGCTAATCTTGATGAGCTGGGCTAGTGGGCTGGGGAATGATTAATGCAGATAAGTGCGAGGTGTTTCTGTTTGGGAAGTCAAACCAGGGCAGTACCTTCACAATGAATGGTAGATCTCTGGGGATTGTTGTGGAGCAGAGGGATCGAGGAGTACAGGTAAAGATTCCCTGAAAGTGGTGTCACAGGTAGATACGATGGTAAAGAAGGCTTTTGGTACATTAGCCTTCATCAGTCAGGGTACCGAGTATAGAAGTTGGGACAATACGTTACAACTGTACCAGACATTGGTGAGGATGCATTCGGAGTATTGTGTTGCGTTGGCAATCCTGCTATAGAAAGATCATTAAACCGTCTCAATTAATTTGTTCTCATTACAGTCATGGCCTGCTCAGCTCCTGAACACATGATGCTTTGGATCTATTTGATTGACTCACCAGAAGTGTTTACAATTAATATCAAGAACCCAAATACTGTAAAATTCTTGTTAATCTGCTTTCCAAATATTTAAAAATCTTGACATTTCAGCATCTAGCACAGCGGGTGACATTGCCTACGTTCCCTTGAAACTAACCAGGGCCCTGGTTCCTGACCTCTCCTTTGATCTGTTTTTTTAACTGTACATGTTCTTTGTACCCTTCCATATCTTGTTTCCCTCTCCCCTGACTCTTGGTCTGAAGAAGGGTCTCAACCAGAAGCGTCACCCATTCCTTCTCTCCAGAGGTGATGCCTGTCCAGCTGAGTTACTCCAGCATTTTGTGTCTATCTTTGGTGTAAACCAGTTTCCGCAGTTCCTTCTAACGCACTCCCGTGAAACTCATCAGGTTCACTGGAAAATGTATTATACTCGTGTGAGACTAATTAAAATAGAAAGTAAACTAAAAGCATGTCAAAAAACTTTACGAAAAATATCCCTTTCACATATTGGCAGAAAATCCACTGCCTTTGGCAATAGGAACAACTTTGTCTTAACACTCATGTAAGGATTTCATTCAATCTGCATGAGGAATTAAATCCCTTTAGTGGCTCATTTATTTACTGTTATTTTATGATCAACGGTCATTTTCTTTGCTAGTCAATTGCTTACATTATCATTATTATTTTTTACTTATCCAACGTATATTTGTTATATGATTGAAGGTGAAGGTCTTCAGGCTGATCAAAGAATCATATGCAACATACCATCAGTGTTATGAATTATTCATTCAATATATACTTAGAAAACATTTAGTTATATATCTGAATTTAAGACAAAAATCAATCTTCATTATGAAAATTGTATGATGCTTCACATTATGTTTTCAGAAGTCTTGGTTGTGAACTTTTACAAGCAAGCAAACCTGGTTCCAGCCACAGCTCCATCATTCTTTCCAAGAGGTTCATCCAGCTCGACTCCGCACCATTCCCCCTTAGCAAAGTCCGTCTCTCCCAAGAAGCGCACTACTCCGGCTTTCGTACCACCAACCTACAGAAATACCAAAGTACAAATTAGTACTTTCTATGGGAAGATAACTGGTCAAATCTACATATCTGCACATTTTTCTATTTGCAATAACTAACAAAAATTATTCCAGCGTTTAAGCCCGGGTGCTAGCAATCTGCATCCTAATTCAATTGACATACTTTGGTTTTGTACTCAAGGTACAATGCAAACAATAAAAAGAATGCTGGATTTGAAATTTTATACTGACCTAGCCTTCGTCACTAAAAGTTTAGATCCAATTTTAACCCATGCCACAATTTGCACAATAAATATCACAATGCCACTAGACGGAATAGTTTTGTTATGACTTGCTCATCAACTTATGATCATTACACCTTACATAAATCATTCTGATGTTCTGTTCTTGAATATAAATATGGTCTTAACATAATTAAATTCTAATCATTTTTGTGCAATCTTGAACAATTAGTGTTGCACCGACTTAAGAGGCAATGCATCCTTTGTGATGGTTGTAATTTCCTTGATAAAAAAGACCATTCGTGATAGAGTATGATTACATTTAAAATGTAATAACATTATATTCAAGAATGAATTTATAAATATAAATGTATAGGAATGTGTATTTTTTGAAACCCTAAAAAGTAAACTAGTATCAGCTGCAACTTCAGAGAAGACGAGAAAACACACCTGTCCTTCTGTGAACATTCACCATAGATCTGTTTTTTTAGCTATGCTCAAAGAAAACATGGCTGCTTAATTTTTAGCTCATGTAGAATGTATACCTGACATAGACAGTTGGGTGAAATAACCTGTTTCTATGCTATTAATTGCAAGATTGTTCTGCCTATTTTAGTACGCAATTATGTCATATCTGGCATGCATAAGTACCGTGTTTTGGCACAGATGCAAGACAATCTTTACATCCAAATTTCTGAGCTGCAGTTGGAAACCAGCAAGTAAAATGTACTTGTCCAACAACAGGTTTCGAAGCGACTTCAAGCTATTTATTAAATGTTGTGGTTTTAAAGGGGCAGAATATCTTAATACATATTCATCTTGTTACAGACAGGGTGAGCAGTAAAAACATCTGGGACTAAAAATAATTAAATGGTACTTGAAATGAGCTCAGCAATATACATATGATGACTTTGGGACACACTGCTCCACCAGTATTCAATAACAATTGAATCTGACCAGTCTGAAAAAGGGTCTCGACCCGAAACGTCACCCTTTCCTTCTCTCCAGAGATGCTGCCTGTCCCACTGAGTTACTCCAGCTTTTTGTGTCTACCTTCAATAACAATAACCCAGTTTACTCTTTGTAACATTGCTAGATCTGTACACCTTGCCTCTTCATTACTGTCCCACCTTCGGAACAGTCCTGCAAATGTTCTAGAACATGTCATAGCACCTTCAATATTGCCAGACTATCATATCATCTCTATTGTGAGAAAGTCCAAGTCTCCTACTTGCCAGTGCGATCCAATACAGTAAACCAAACAATTAATCAGAATTTATTATTTCTTCAAGCATAGGATCATCTTCGCACTATTGCCAAATTCCATCATGTTCCACTTTTGTTTTAAATACGCCTCCTCAATAGGATTAAATGACACATCAGCATGGAATGTGCTGAGTGCAGCTTGCCATGGAAGTCTGTGTCAGTCATCCACACCCCAGATTCTTATCTGGGAGGTTGAACTCGCCGAAATTCAATGTTCTGCAGCAGGGCCTTAAATGGATACCTGTCATCAGGTAAGGCCTGCTCAAGATTACTGAGACAACTGGCAGCTGGCAATTCCGTGTCTGAAGATTTGTATTTAGCAACTGCATGGTTTATCTCCAAACTCTTACACAGAGCATACCGATAAAGTGCAGTTGCACAATTACCCATGTAACACAGCCACCAAATTACAGATTTCCACAGCTAATCCTGAAGGTGCAGTGGCATATGAGTAATTTCCTGCAAGCACTCCTTTAAACCCAAGGATTACTATTGGTTCCCGTCTTCCATCAGAGAGAGATGTCCTAATTCTTCAGGGAACGTGGGTTCCCCTCTTCCATCATAGAGAGATATCCTCATTCTTTAGGGGTCGGGGTTCCCCTCTTCCATCATAGATGAGGCCCTCATTAGGGTCTCCTTGATATCCCGCAGCTCCATTCTTGCTCCCCCTACCCCCAGTCACAACAGGGACAGAGTCCTCCTAGTCCTCACCTTTCACCCCATCAGCCGTCACATAATCCTCCGGCATTTGCGCCACCTCTAACGGGGTCCCATCACTAGCCAAATCTTCCCATCTCTAGCCCTTGCAGCAGAGACCATTCCCTCCGCAACTCCCTGGTTAACTCGTTCCTTCCCACCCAAACCACTCCCTCCCCAGTTAATTTCACCCGCAACCGCAGGAGGTGCAACACTTGTCCTTATGCCTCCCACCTCAACTCCATCCAAGGACCCCGACAGTCTTTCCAGGTGAGGCAGAGGTTCACGTACCTCCACCAACCTCATCTACTGTATCCGCTGTTCCAGGTGTGGACTTCTATATATCGGCGAGACCAAGCGCAGGCTCAGCAATCATTTCGCTGAACACCTCCACTCAGTCTGCCTAAACCTTCCTGATCCCTCGGTTGCTATACACTTTAACTCTCCCTCCCATTCCCACACTCACCTTTCGGTCCTGGGCCTTCTCCATTGTCAGCGAGGCCCAGCATAAATTGGAGGAACAACACCTCATATTTCACTTGGGCAGCTTATACCTCAGCGGTATGAATTGTGACCTTTCTAACTCCAAGGAATCTTTGCCTTCCCTCTCTCTCCATCCAAAATCTCATTGTTGTTACCTTCTCCTAGCTAACAATGATCTATTCTACATAGCGATGTTACAAAACTTACCTTCAGTGGCGCTGCAGTTCTGCCACTGGCCGTGTACGCGACATTGGCACCTTTGAGGGGGGGGGGGGGGGGGGGGGGGGGGGGGGGGCCCGGATTAAAATCCAGTTTTTACTGCCTGTCAGAGGCTGATTTCCTTGGGCTGCTAGCTGTAGCAGAAAAATCATTCCGACTTCCATTCCATTAAAAAATGTTTTATTCGCAAGACAATTTCATAATTATATTAAAATAAAAAGCGACTTTTATCGTCGTCAACGCCTACAACGTGACGGATTTCATGTACGGGAACAAAACACAGTGTAAGCCGTTTATTTTACATACTAAGTTGCTTCTTGGGATTGCTTTAAATCAATCCTCTATAAGCAAAAATGCGATTTGGGCCCCTTACGAACCGGCAGTGTTTTTCCTGCCGATATGGGGTTCAAATTCACCGCAAATGCAACGTTCCAATCAATCGTGTTCCAGAAACAAGATGATTAAAATGCCCTTTTTTTGGAGATAAGCCTATTGTTTATATTTTGTCTTATTCTCTCTTTCCATGATCATTATTTTTAAACTAAATATTCACAACAGTTTGAGTCACATGTATTGTGCAAAAAACAATAATTTGATTATATTTTGGGTGGATGTTTCTTGATTAATTTATGGGAATTAAACATTAAATTCCTTCCATCTGGGATATAAATTAATGACAGTGAGATTTAAAAATCATGTTATATTGTGAATTCTTGTGTGAATGGGATTAGTTTGTTATGTGGATACTTAGGCTATTTAAAAAAATTATCCTTTTCTTAAGAAATTGAATCTCCAGGACCCTGTACCTCTTACTCCCTTGTCCCCATCCACGGACTCCCAGCAGTTCATCCAGGTGAGACAGAGCTTCACATGCACCTCCTTTAACCTCATCTACTGCAACTGGTGTTCCTGATATGAGCTCCTGTACATCGGCAAGGCCAAGCGTAGAACTCCCCTTCCCATTCTTATATTGCCTTTTCTGTTCTGGGCCTCCTCCATTGCCCAAATGAGCCGTCAGGCAAACTGGAGGAACAGCACCTCATTCCACTTAGGTAGCTTACAACTCATCGGTATGAACACTGAAGGTAGACAAAAGTGCTGGAGAAACTCCGCAGGTGCGGCAGCATCTATGGAGCGAAGGAAATAGGCAACGTTTCGGGCCGAAACCCTTCTTCAGGCTTCAGACCATAGATGCTGCTACACCCGCTGGGTTACCCCTTATTCTTAAACTATGGCCCCTGGTTCTATACTCCCCCAACATTGGGAACATGTTTCTTGCCTCTAGCGTGTCCAAACCCTTAATAATCTTATATGTTTCAATAAGATTCCCTCTCATCCTTCTAAACTCCAGAGTATACAAGCCCAGCCGCTCCAATCTATCAACTTATGACAGTCCTGCCACCCCAGAAATTAATTTTGTGAACCTACGCTGCACTCCCTCAATAGCAAGAATGTCCTTCCTCAAGTTTGGAGACCAAAACTGCACACAATACTGCAGGTGTGGTCTCACTAGGGCCCTGTACAACTGCAGGAGGACCTCTTTGCTCCTATACTCAACTCCTCATGTCATGAAGGTCAACATGCCATTCGCTTTCTTCACTGCCTGCATGTTTACTTTCAGTGACTGATGAACAAGGACCCCCCAGATCCCGTTGTACTTCCCCTTTTCCCAACTTGACACCATTTAGATAATAATCTGCCTTCCTATTTTTGCCAGCAAAGTGGATCTCACATTTATCCACATTAAACTGCATCTGCCATGCATCTGCCCACTCACCCAACCTGTCCAAGTCACCCTGCATCCTCATAGCATCCTCCTCACAGTTCACACTTGCAGAATGTTAGAACAAAGAAAAACATTACAGGGCACACTCCCCTAGGCTTCTTTGAGAACACCTCACAAACTCGGAACTTCCACAAGGTGCATGAGAACAACATCACATGCAAGATCTTGTTCATGCTACAAAATGCCTCCTGACTTAAGAAATAAGACACCATTTACCATTTATAAATCCTGAGCCATCTTCCCAACAATAGCAGAGATACTAAAATGTAGAAACAAGGAACTGCAGATGCTGATTTACAAAGAAGATAAAATGCTAGAATAACAGCAGATCAGGCAGCATCTCTGAAGAACAAAGATACTTCTTCAGGACTCAAAACGTCACCTATTCATATTCCCCAGAGAAGCTGACTGACCTATTAAGTTTCTCCAGCAAAGTGTGTCTTTTTTCTATAAAAGCAAGTTCTAAATCAAGGTTTCTCCATGGACTGCATATCATCTATAAAATGACTCAACAAAAATCATCTCTCATATTTACTTAATATTCAGTAATACTGCGAGAAGTTAGTGACCAAAACATGATCCAATTACACGATGTATTGTCAATACAATAAATTTTGAAGAACAGGACTAAACTTCTTGGACTTTGATAGAATTGTTATAGCACAGGAGGCCATAGTGCTGATTGTATCTGTGCCAGAGTAGATCATAGCTAGCACATCAGTTCATTTTCCACAGTCTTGCAATTGTTTTTCTTTGCCACGTATTTATGGAATTGCTTCAAAGGCCACATAGGAACCTGCTTCCACCACAGCATCTGGCAATGCATTCCAGATTCCACGCACATATGGTGTAACAGTCTTTCCATATGTCATTTATAATTCTCCTCCCCATTTTCTTATAGTAACATTTAGTTTCAAGGCGTCCTCAAAAGAAAACCGTCCCACTGTACACTCTGACCAGACTCCTGGTCGTTTTACACACCTATCAAATTTCCCCTCAACCTTTTCTCTGAAGAAAACTGTTCCAGCTTTGCTACCGAATCTTTGTAACTGTGGTTTCTCACTCCTGGAACTAATCCCTGATGCCAGATGGTCTGGACAGTTGCATGTGTAGCTAAATAAAACCATTATAAACAGGACAAATTTGACTTCAATTGAATACAACTTTGCCTTTACCTTCTTCTTCTTCTTCTTCTTCTTGCATATGGCGTGCACAGCCTAAAGTTATAAGACAACTTGTTCTACTTGATCTTACTTGATTGTGCACGCCAGGTTGATTGCATTCGTCCAAACAGGGCGGACCACGTGAAGGTTGCAATCTCCCACCCCTGCCTTTACCTGATGTCACACACTTTGCAACTTGTGGATGACACTCAAACCAAATATATCAGTTACATTGAAAACATATACAATTAGAGCTTTGAAAACTGAAGAACATCTAAATTACATTAATAACAAGACCTTGTGGCCCATTCTTAGTCACATGTGTGACCAAAAATGTGGAAAATTGTGGAATACATCTCTTCTAATTCTGAAAGCATCTCCCCCCCATGTCTGCCTTCCGCAAAGACCGCTCCCTCCGCAACTCCCTTGTCACTTCTTCCCTTCCCTCCCGTACCACCCTCTCCCCGGGCACTTTCCGTTGCAACCGCAAGAAATGCAACACCTGTCCCTTCACCTCCCCCCTCGACTCCATTCAAGGTCCCAAGCAGTCGCTCCAGGTGTGACAAAGGTTCACCAGTATCTCCTCCAACCTCATCTACTGCATCCGCTGCTCTAGATGTCAGCTGATTTACATCGGGGAGACTAAGCGGCGGTTGGGCGATCGTTTCGCCGATCACCTCCGCTCAGTCCGCAATAACCTACCTGAACTCCCGGTGGCTCAGCACTTCAACTCCCCCTCCCATTCCCAATCGGACCTCTCTGTCCTGGGTCTCCTCCATTGCCAGAGTGAACAACACCGGAAATTGGAGGAACAGCACCTCATATTCCGCCTGGGCAGCTTGCATCCTGATGGCATGAATGTTGAATTCTCCCAATTTTGCTAGCCCTTGCTGTCTCCTCCCCTTCCTTAACCCTCGAGCTGTCTCCTCCCATCCCCCCGCCCTCAGGCTCCTCCTCCTCCCCTTTTCCTTCCTTCTCCCCTCCCACCCCCCATCAGTCTGAAGAAGGGTTTCGGCCCGAAACGTTGCCTATTTTCTTAGCTCCATAGATGCTGCTGCACCCGCTGAGTTTCTCCAGCAATTTTGTGTACCTTCGATCTTCCAGCATCCGCAGTTTCTTCTTGAACAGCATTACAGGTATATTGGTTTGGACTGCGTATATACGATTCATATTTTTTTCAAAGTTTATCAAGTGAAATATTTATGTTATGATGACAATGTGTTTAGGGTCAGAGGTTAAATATGACTGGTCACGTGCGTGACCTCACACGAAAGCATTTTTTCATAACTCAAGTTTTATCTTACAAACTTTGTGAATTTTAAAAAGCTAGAATGTTCATATCTTTAGCAGACATGCATTATAGTTCTGTAGGTAGGAAAATAGCAATGAATAAGATTAATCACATGAATGTTTTATTATATTACTTTATGATGCCATTTGGTAATTTGTGTGACATTTTGGTTCACTTGGCCCTTTTACGTCAATTGACATGTTCTTAAAACTTGAAAGTAACCTGCATAGATGTTTTGGATTACCAGACCAATTTATACAAAATTTGAATTAGAATTTGGGCAGTTGGACAGATCATTCAATATCATTCACTAAAAGTGGTTTCATAGTACCATTACTAAAAAAGCTAGCCAAGGCTTGAAAACATAGCTGCCAAACTAGATCTGCAGCAGATAGTGAGCAACTATTAATGATTGCTTGTAATGAAAAAAAAACAAAACAATTTTGTTCTCAAGGAGCATTTCTACCAGGTCAATGAAGTCCAGCATAAGCTTTCATGATGAACACCCAGCTCCAGACCTTTGGTCCAAAACATAGACCAAAATAGCTGAAGTCCAAAGATGTGGCGAGAATGACAGCCCTTGACATAAAAGCTGCACTTGAATGTTGAGCAAAACTGAATTCAATACAGATCAAGAGGAAATTCTCCAACTGATGGATTTGCACCAAGCCTAGAAGTAAGATGGTTGCTAAAACTGAATGTCAACCATCTCAGCTCCAGGACATCAGCGTAGGGATACCCATGGATAAAATGCTTGTCCAAACATTTTCAATTGTCTCATTTATAGCTTGCACTCCACAAATCCATTTTAAGGTGAAAAAATAGAAACTATTTTAATTACAATCCACTAATACTGAAACATCCATGCCTGCAATAGACAAGGCCAGGACAATATTCAAGCTGGGATTGGTGCCATACAATTGCAAGGAAGATATAATTTTCAACATGGAAGATGATAATTTATAGATATTTGTAATGCAAGGGTTAAACATGTCTGAGGCTGAAATTCAATTGTCAGCTAACAGCATCCTTGTTGAGAAAAACATTAAATCGTGAGGCCTTAGGCAGGCTGCTTTAAAACATGATAAAGTCATGAGATGAGACCAAATTTACGAAAAGGTGATTTAGACTAAATTGATGCCTTGTGCAGTGTATAGCTTTGTATCGTAAATAACTTTGCAGGCGTATGAGAGAGGCTAGCTATGTATTCCCATGAAGCTGAAATCTGCTGACAAGGTAAGAGAAAAAGCAAGGGATGGACCGACCATCCATCCATCCATCACTAAAACTCTGATCTTGTTATCTTCCGGTTGGCGCGGTTTTTCTATTCGAGCAAAAACGGTACGCGATAGTGCTACGATTTTTCGCCAGCTCACTCGCCATTCTCCTGTGCTGCGAGTGCACTAAGTTTCGTTCCGATCGGTGGCATAATGTAAAAGTTAGTGAGGTTTAAAAATCTTAAAAACCGCGTGTGCGCAGATCAATCTCTTTTCCTGCCAGTCATTAATCGGATTAGTCTCTTCTCCTCCGCAGGACGGTCCGCCCCTTCCTGCGCCATCGCGTCTTTTCTGGAGCTGAGGGACGCTCTGGATGGCCGGCAGAGGTCTCCAAACGGACACAATTTTTGGAGGGGCCGGAAGCGGCCCAGCCCGGCGCGAAGCGTAGTCTGAGATCTCGCCAAACGTAAAGCAGAGACTCTGATCCAGGCAGAGGAGAACGACCAGCGACCAGTGCCCGCTGTGAGTCCCCATCGCACCGCCAGCTCCAGCCCCTTTTCCTCTGGTCCCCCTCGCTGGCTCCTGTCCCCCTCCTCCGTGATACCCTCTTCTCCCCCCATGGCTCTTCCCCCGTCTTTTCTCCGAGCTCTCCCCCCCCCCCCCCCCCCACACCCCTCTCCCCCACAGCTCTCTCTCCCCCCCCCTCCCCCCCCCCCACACACACCACCCCCCACACCCCCCCCCCACCCCCCCCCCCCCCCCCCCCCCCCCCCCACACACACACCCCCCCCCCCCCACACACCCCTCCCCCCCCCCCACATCCCCCCCCACACCACACACCTCCCTCCCCCCCCCACACCCACACACACCCCTCCCCCACACACCCACACACGCCCTACACCCCCCCCCCCCCTTGCATCCACCCCCCCATCTTCAATCCAAACACATTCATTCCACACCACTGGCACTCATAACCTTTGTACCATCTACAAAATACAGTCAGTGTTAATCAAGTGATTTGGAGCCTGGCCATATAGCTGTACACTGCTGATTAGTGCTTTGAGCCATTCTGCTGGCAGTTTGGAGGTCTGCATGGGGATGGATATGTTGGCTGCTGCATAGTTGCAGGCACGCTTTTTCATGGTCGAGCAGGCCATTTTACCTGGCATTGGAAGACTGGCTAGATGGATTTTCTAACCACTGCGGTATTACAAGCATATTCTTCCAGGTAGGAATGGGACACCAGTGCATGCATTCTCTTCCTTACCTATTAGGACAAGTGCAAGCACATAGGAACTCAATACATACAAGTCATCGCCCCTCCCTGCCATCACTCCCCAAGTTACACAATAATCCTACCCTTCATCTTCAATAGATATGCTGAGAAAATACTCATATATACTCTTTATACCGCAGTAATTCAAGCAGCAGTTCACCACCACCACTTTTTCAAGGGCAACTAAAGGATGACAAATTAATGATAAATTTGTCAGCAACATTAAACATTATTTTTTCAGACATTCTAGGACCCTTTCAAACTGAGATTGAATCTCCTACAATGCCACTCAATGTCTCTGACTAAGAATGGAAAAACTGAACTCAGTGCAGTAAATGGTCCTGATATTCTTTAAAAGTAGAAAATTAAGTTTTTCTCAAGGTTATTTTTACATTTCTTTTTCACCTCTTAATTCAATCTTTTCCCCCCCCCCCCCCCCCCCCTCCCCTCCCCCCCCCCCCCCCCCCCCAACCCAATTTTAATATAATTCACCCGGTTTCTCTCTCTTAAATGAAGCTAAACTGTTGATTTGGTCATTCAGCAAAATCCCAGACCTTCCTGCACCTTTATCATCATGTATTTCCAACAATCTGAAGTGTAAAAGGCCTTGAAATTGAAGGGCGAGGATGCCACAACTCATTCCAGCTAATTTTGGAATATTAACACATACTCAGCTGACTTCTACTGGTTTATTGCCAACCTCTCAGGATTGACTCACTTCTAAAAACATTGGATCACAAATGTATCTTTATACACTTCCCTAAACTGTTTACATCAGGGCCTGGTCATGTGCAGAATTATACAGAACAATTCTATATTCTGAGTGTCTGAACAACACATTATAAAATTAGGGATCAGAAGCAAATTATAATAAAGATGTGGAATGGGAACACAAGGAAAGGTGCAAGCCATTTAACTCTCCATACACTATTGTACCATTAAACAGCACCCTGCCTGGTCAGTATTCTAACTTAATTTGAACTCTTTGGCTCCATAAATCTTTTCATAGTTTTGGAATTTAAGCGATTGTTTTGTTGTCAAGTCTTCTTTCTACAACCTTTTGTATGAAGTATTCCAAACTTCATAATTGAAAAGCGAGCCTCTGACTTTATATTTTTTCCAATCAGTAGAAAAGATTCTCTACTCATTTCCATTCAAACTACTAAATATCACATTCAACTAATGCCATAACTTTCAACATTTCAGTGAAAACAAAGTTAATGTAATCTCAATGCATTCTTCAATACTTGAAGCACTGGTAACATTCGGGTAAACTTGCATTGCTTCCAAAATATTATTTTCTAAGTTACAGTAGCCAAAGCCAAAGATGTGGTCTCACCAGGATTTTGCAGGTCTAGCAAAATCTCTTCCCTTTATCATTTTAACTGTTTAGTTACAATGGCAACATCCAATTTATACAGTTTTTTATTATTATTTTTAGTCATGGCCTCTACATTTCAGTGACATGTATATGCAGACATCAATGCTCTGCACCTTTATTGTTTTTGGCATTATACCAGTTGGAAACTCAGTCTTATCCGCCTTTTACATCCAGTGCAAAATCTCACATTTACCTGCAGTTAATATGCTTGTGTCCATCGTTAATATGCCACTTTTCTGTTTGTCACAAACAAGTCTGAATACGAGGTCCTTCTCTTCCTCGCCTCAGGGTTGAGGATGACTTGCTTTGATACCAATTCTGATCTGCAGGCGGGCCAGGATGGGAAAGGCATGTGGGTAGTTTGGGAAATTGTGTGCTCCTTCCACCATCTTAGATAGGTTTCTTCATACTCCTTACAGTGCAATTAGAGGTTAACATTCCAGATGCTCCATCTCCTGTTTGAGTGAGCATGGGCCATGTATTCAGACGAGATGGTGGGAACGTTATTCTTTTTTCTGTCCTCCTGATATTCGCTTTTCAGAAGGCGGAATTAAGTGTCTGTTTTGGTGCCGTGTTGACTGAGATGTTGGCCTGGGAGATCTGACATTGGTTCAGTTATCTTGCTGGTGGATTTGGGAGATTTTGCAGAGACTGCACAAATCGTACTTCAGGCACCTGTACTAGATAGTTTAGGTCTCTAATGTGCACAGGTATGTGGGTGTTATTGCTTCCCAGTTGACCATAAACTTTGTGCCAGGTTTAAGGTCTTGACCTCCAAATATTTTTTTCTTCAACGCCTAAGGAATGGCTGAAGGCATTGCTGAATGTCATCATAAATATTTGCTATTTGCTGAGAAGCAACTTTGAAATACTTGCCATAGAGGGAGTACAGAGAAGGTTCACCAGACTGATTCCTGGGATGTCAGGACTTTCATATGAAGAAAGACTGGATAGACTCGGCTTGTACTCGCTAGAATTTAGGAGATTGAGGGGGGATCTTATAGAAACTTACAAAATTCTTAAGGGGTTGGACAAGCTAGATGCAGGAAGATTGTTCCCGATGTTGGGGAAGTCCAGGGCAAGGGGTCACAGTTTGAGGATAGAGGGGAAATCCTTTAGGACCGAGATGAGAAAAACATTTTTCACACAGAGAGTGGTGAATCTCTGGAACTCTCTGCCACAGAAGGTAGTTGAGGCCAGTTCATTGGCTATATTTAAGAGGGAGTTAGATGTGGCCCTTGTGGCTAAAGTGATTAGGGGGTATGGAAAGAAGGCAGGTACAGTATACTGAGTTGGATGATCAGCCATGATCATATTGAATGGCGGTGCAGGCTCGAAGGGCCGAATGGCCTACTCCTGCACCTATTTTCTATGTTTCTATGTTTCTATGAAATCATTATGCATGCACAGTATATAAACAGATTGGGAAATACACAATGATTAAATTATGGATGACTTAAAGCATCGGTTCTTTAAAGACACACAATTACAATAGTTCAAATGGTACAGTGTTTGACAACATGTCACAAAGTTTCCTTTCCTGAAAATGTTTGAAATTTCCCATTACATATTAGCATAATCACACTCACCACCACCCAATTTAACTGTCATTACCATCAAGCCTTGACCCACCACTCATGGCAGAGAATTGCAGGCAGATGCAAGAAGTATATCAAAACCCATCAGTAAAAATAATAAGTTTACGTCTTTTCAGATACATCATGAAAAGGAATTGTGAATGTGCTTTCAGAATCTCAGCTTGCTGCTAACAGCAATAATAAATTAGAAAGGCAAGAAATGTTAATTGCTGGTCTTTGCTAAGCACATCCTAGGTAACATTGAGGATGTTACAATGCACTATCAATTTCCCTATCCAAGGAGGAAAACAAAATCAGTTAACAACCCAACTTCTAACTGCAATCCGTGTTGAGCAGAATGTATGAAACCAGGAACAAATACAAGTATATATTAAAAGATAAAATTCTTAGCATGCCTCAATACAGATTAGATTCATTTCAGGGTATTTTATAAAAGCTTGTCTTTTACAAATTGGCAAGATTAGAGAAAACATGTGCTCTATTATTCTGTATGGGATAGAACTGCAGATGCTGGTTTAAATTGAAGGTAGAGAAAATGCTGGAGCAACTCAGCAGGACAGGCAGCATCTCTGGAGAGAAGGAATGGGTGACGTTTTAGGTCGAGACCCTTCTTCAGACTGACAGATCAGACAGATTAGTCTGAAGAAGGGTTTCAATTTGAAACATTACCTATTCCTTCTCTCCAGAGATGCTGCCTGTCCCGCTGAGTTACACCAGCGTTTTATGTATACTTTATGCTCTATTACTCTATCAGACTATGCAAAATAGTCCAGCTATTTACAGAGAGCATTTGAAATAGCTTGACAACCTCTCATTGGTAAAAGCAATTAGTGTTAAAATATTATGGAAGTGTGGAAACATATGTATGGGTGGGGTGAATATTGTTAAATCAAGAGTTATGAGTGATTGGAAGAAATATTTGGATTTATGGATTTTATGGCCTCTGGACACCCCAGGGCATCTCCGAACTAAAGCATGGCGCTTTATCTTAACATGCAATTACAAACATAAAATGGTAACACATTTGCTAACTTCAACCCACCGTCTATGAAGTAACTGCAATATTGTTAATATAACAGCTCCAATGTTTATTTGAAACAGAAATCTCAGTTCTCATACTGATGGCAATGTAAATGAAAAGGGAATGACTAAAGGTTGTGAAGGCTGACTCATCGACACTATTAGCTTCAGCAAAGTAATTGCCAAAGAACCCAATATGAATAGTTGAATCCAAGTAAATGTAATCCACGAGTTCTATTAGTAGATGATTACCAACTGCAGTACAAGAGATTAAAAGTTATTTGGTCAATAAAACCGTACTTGTAAATTACTAGGAATGGAGAAGATATCTCATTATGCTGCATCATTCATCCACTATATTCCGAACTCTGTTTATTTCGTCTTCTCCTATACCTCATGTACGGAACAATTTGCCTGGATAGAGCACTATATATATATATGCTCCCCTCCCCCCCCACACCCCCCCTCTCTCCCCACACACACCCCCTTCCCCCACCCCCCCCCCCCCCCCCCCCCCCCCCACACCCCCACCCCCCCCCCCCCACCCACCCACCCCCCTCCCCCACACACCCCTCCTCCCCCCACTCACACCCCTCCCCTGAGTGGTAGAATATTGCTTTGGGAGAAAACGGGTTGCGTTGGGGGAACAGGTGAGTGGTGGAATATTACATTGGGGAATGGGCTGCATTGGAGGGGGGACCAGGCCTCCTGTGTGACTGGGACCCAACGGGTCCCACTTAGTCTAGTATTCTAATTATATGAAGGATAGTAAATATTCCATTGCCCTATCTTGTCTTTTTCAGAAATATGAATGGAACAAATCAATCAGTACTTGGAAAAACAGGATTAAATACCAATCACAGAAGTTTTCAACACAGGGGGAACCATCTAATCCATTCTATTAAAGCATTCTTTTTAACCTTGAGTTAGACCTTTTCCAGATTAATCATGGTTTTTTTAAAGTTTACTCCAACCCCGGTGATTGCTGTTCATTTTTAATTTACAGCAAATGCTGCGTAAAAGGAGTTCTACACAAGGATAGGACAGTCTATAGGGCATAGTTCTATACATGGATAGGACAGGTTTGCTGGGATATGGCCAAATGGGAATAGTGTAGCTGGGACATGTTGGTCGGTATGGACAAGCTGTAATCCCAATTGTTATAATGGTGTCCCTCAACAAACTGTCTTTACCAAATTCAAGAGTGTACCCTGCAATGTGTGTTATATATGTTATATATATGTTAGATGGAATCCACGCTTCTGCTGGAAGAAGTTTTTTTAAATGCGAAAATAAAACAACGAAAGAGAAGAAAAACCATATGTAGAACTCAATACTGCAACCACCCAGTATGCCAGGCAGTAGCAATGGAAACAACGTTAATTCGTGTTCCGGATTTAGTTAGATTTTAGTGCTACATTTTCTAGAATGATCTTTACATGGCATTCAAACAACAAAACTATAATTTGAGATTTAAAAAAAGACACAAACTGCTGGAATAACGGTGTCAGGCAGCATCTCTGGAGAACATGGAAAGGTTGTGGTTGTGGGTTGTGACTCTTCTCTCTGAGATATTTTGTCTGTTCAGTTTTATACCAAGCATATCATTATAACAAAAGATAGACACAAAAAGCTGTATTAACTCGGCGGGACAGGCAGCATCTCTGGAGAGAAGGAATGAAGAACATTTTGGGTCAAGACCCTTCTTCAGACCCACTAACACTCCATGCCTGGAGATCCATAACATCCTTTAACATTCAAGACAGATGCAAAGATACACAAAGGCTCTGGAGGGAACTCAAGAACAAAAAGACAGTGAGACTTTGATTCAAAAGTAGATCGTTAGATGTGTAGGACAATTGTGAGCTTTTTCAATATGTTCTGGTCAATGAAATGGCCTAGATTTGGTTTGTTTTCTATCATGACAATGGACTAGTTTGTAAAGTTTAAAAGTGATCTGATGCTAACTTTGGTTCGATACATTGATATACTCTGAAAAAGAAAACAATGGAAAGTGTGTATCCTGCTTTGTCCCCACAAATGAAAAATCAAAAAGGAAACCACAAGCTGGAAATAAGAAATGAAACAGAAAATACTGGAAACATTCAGGTCAGCATCAGTGGAAAAATGAGTCAGATGAAGAGTCTTTGATCTGAAATATTAACTGCCTTATCTGCTGAATATTTCCAGCATCTTCTGTTGCTATTTGTCCCATCAAGTGTTATTTAAATTCAATGATTGCAGCCTGAAGTGTGAGCACCAAATGAAGCCTGAGATCTGGAAAGGGCAATACTCTGGGATTCAGCAAGCTTAAGGAATGTTTTTTGTAACATGAGGGCATATTGGAATTTCATACTAATAAATTGTGTTGTGTGTGAGTAACATAAATTACTCAAGTAGATTATAAAATAACATTAAATATCAAATACTTACCAGAACCCGGTCTCCAATCTTTAACTCGCGTTCCCCTTTCTTAACTGAACCAGCTTCTGAGAGGTTTGACACAGATTCACTTCCTGTTTTTAAGAGGTTGGACATGGCTGCAGGTTCCTGAGGTCCACCTGATGCAGCTTTTTGCGCAGTTGGTGTAGATGGAGCAGTTGCAACACTGGTTGATGTAGATGTTGGTGATGTGGCTCTGGAAACAGACGCTGCACGAGTTTGTGAATCACCAGCTTCACCATCTATCACTGGGCTTCGAGACAACTTTGAAGGTCTTGTAAATATCCCATGCAATGGTTCACATTGGAAATATCGAACACTGGCAACTGAACCATCATTTTTACCAATTGGTTCATCCAAAACAATTCCAGCCCACTGTCCTGGAGCAAACTGACTCTCACCAAGGAACTGGATGTACCCAGGTTTACTGCCATTTACCCAGATGCGCTCTCCGATATTGAAGTCAGCCACGTGTTCTTCTTGATCCTCCGTGGTGGATGCACTTGAAGATTTCTCTCCAGTTGATGTTTTGTCTGTGGTAGCAATGGGTGCTGTGTACAAGAAAAAAAAAGATGGTAATTATTTGAAAAGTGATTTTCTTTGAAAAGTTGCTTTTCCTTTGATAATCTCTCATATCTTCTTGGCAATGGTTTATTGTCACAACGCGGTTCTAACCTCTGTATGGAATCATGTATCTTTCCCTTTATTTAAGATTATTACACCGTAATAATGGGTAATCTCAATCCCAAATTGGATTGACGCAAAAAAATCTTTGCCCATTTTACAATTTCTAAGCTCAGGTACACAAATAAATAGTAACTGGAGTAGTCCACCTGGCCTCTCAAGACTGGTCTACCATTCAATATCATAAACAAAGCGGCATAGGTTTAAGGTGAGAAAGGGATTGAGCCAACAGTTTTGTCTGCACTCAGTGTTAATATCTGGAACGCGCTGCCAGGGGAGGTGGCTTAGTCAGATATCTATATTACTAAAAGTCTGATCTTGACCACTTCCTGTTGTTCTGTATATTGATTTTAGAAAAAACGCTGCCATTTACGGCTGTGATTTTTGGCCATCTTACTTAGAGGACAAGAGGATTTTTCCCATCGATAAAAAATAAAAGAGTTATTAGCATTTAAAAAATGTTGAGATTCTCTCTCCTGAAGGCCATGCCCCTTCCGGAGGGACTATAAAACCCGGAGGTGTTGAGTGCCTCAGTCAGTCTCTGCAAGATGGGGGAACGAGAGGGTCACGTCTCTCAGTCTGAGCTGTGAATAACACTGAACACATGTCGACTAAACCGTGAATGGCTTTACTGACCTGTCAGTGCCCTTAACATGGTTTGAAAATATAGTTTGGAAATGCTAAAGCTGTGTTGCCTTTGGTTTGGAAATGCTAAAGCTGTGTTGCCTAATTAAAGTTGCCGTGCCTAATTAAAGTTGCCTTGCCCTGTATATAATTAAAAGTCTAATCTTGACCAATTCCTGTTTGCGCTTTATATTGATTTTAGAAAAAACGCTACCATGTACGGCTGTGATTTTTGGCCATCTTACTCAGAGTCCCCCTCCACTCATCAGGTGCCTAGGATTTTTCCCATCGATGAAAAATAAAAGTTATTAGTGTTTAACAAAAATTTTGAGATTCTCTCTCCTGTCAAGCACGCCATGAAGGCCACGCCCCTTCTGGTGGGAGGGGGGGGGGGGGGGGGAAGAGACTATAAAACCCAGAAGTACGAGCGTGGCTCGTCTCTGCAAGATGGAAGAGGGAGAGGTCATGACTTACTGTCTTTAGTGGCCTTGCATCCTGCTTAAAATGGTATGAAACGGCACTTGAATTTGGTGGCCTTGCACCCTGCTTGAAATGGAATTTCAAGGAATAGCCGCGAGTCAACTGCCAGCCCACCAGCTGTGAGCGAGTGAGCTGCCAGCACAACAGGCTTGAGTGACTGAACCGCCAGCCCAAGAATCCATTTGCTCCACAATGTCCATACTAGCTCTCTGGAAACCAGTCCCTTCAGCCCACAACACCCATACTAGCGCTCCAGAAATCCCCCCCCCCACTGGCCACCAATATTGGCATTGGTGGAGAAGTGGAATATTGCATTGGGGGACTAGCCCTCCGGTGTGATGCTGGGACCCAATGGGTCCCACTTAGTCTAGTAATCATAGAAACATAGAAATTAGGTGCAGGAGTAGGCCATTCGGCCCTTCAAGCCTGCACCGCCATTCAATATGATCATGGCTGATCATCCAACTCAGTATCCCGTACCTGCCTTCTCTCCATACCCTCTGATCCCCTTAGCCTCAAGGGCCACATCTAACTCCCTCTTAAATATAGCCAATGAACTAGCCTTGACTACCCTCTGTGGCAGAGAGTTCCAGAGATTCACCACTCTCTGTGTGAAAAAAGTTCTTCTCATCTCCGTTTTAAAGGATTTCCCCCTTATCCTTAAGCTGTGACCCCTTGTCCTGGACTTCCCCAACATCGGGAGCAATCTTCCTGCATCTAGCCTGTCCAACCCCTTAAGAATTTTGTAAGTTTCTATAAGATCCCCTCTCAAACTCCTACATTCTAGAGAGTATAAACCAAGTCTATCCAGTCTTTCTTCATAAGACAGTCCTGACATCCCAGGAATCAGTCTGGTGAACCTTCTCTGCACTCCTTCTATGGCAATAATGTCCTTCCTCAGATTTGGAGACCAAAACTGTACGCAATACTCCAGGTGTGGTCTCACCAAGACCCTGTACAACTGCAGTAGAACCTCCCTGCCCCTATACTCAAATCCTTTTGCTATGAAAGCTAACATACCATTCGCTTTCTTCACTGCCTGCTGCACCTGCATGCCTCCTTTCAATGACTGGTGTACCATGACACCCAGGTCTCGCTGCATATCCCCTTTTCCTAGTCGGCCACCATTTAGATAATAGTCTGCTTTCCTGTTTTTGCCAATCATTATATTTAAGAGGCAGTTGGACAAGAGAGCATAGGATTTGGAACCAGTGTGAGCAAATTGGATTAGTGTTGGGAGAATGGTCAGCATGGGCATGGTGAGCCAAAGGGGCTGTATCTGTGCTACACAACTCTCTGACACCATTATTATGGTTGATATATACAAGACTCAAGTCCTGTGTCAGTTTTCCAGGCTTCAAATCTCTGATCTTTCTGTTTAGTTTGGTTTAGAAGTACAGCATGGAAAGAGGCCCTTCGGCTACATTCAATCTCTGTCCCGCCCACTCCCCTGACATCAGAGTCCTGACCCGAAACATCACTCATTCCTTCTCTCCAGAGATGCTGCCTGTCCCGCTGAGTTACTCCAGTATTTTATGTCTACATTTGATTTAAACCAGCATCTGCATGTCTTTCCTACAAATATCCATGCAAACCTTTGAACACCCATTCACATTAGTTCTATGTTATCCAATCTTCTTATCCACTCCCTACACAGTAGAGGCATGTTGCAGAGGCCAATTAACCTACAAATCCGTACGTCTTTGGATTGCGGGAGGAAACCGAAGCTCCTTAAGGAAACCAAGGAAATGGGGGACATGCAACCTTAACACAGACAACCCAAGGTCAGTATCAAACTCTGGTGTTGTGAGGCAGCAACTCTGTGCCTCCCATTTATTCAAAAAAAAAATCTACCTTTATCTGAATACTTTCAACCCTGCAGGGTAGAGAAAGTCGACATTCAATAGTTTCCACAGGGGGGAAAATAAATTGTCAATTGATTTTTTAAAAGCCTATTCCCCCTCCCTAATGTACAACAACAATCTCATCAGCTTGGCCCAGCTGGTAAGACAATAGCCTTGCAGTCAGAAAGTTATGGCTTTAAGCTATGCACACAAAATTTATCTATAACATTTAAATTCCATTAAGATACTAATTTCAACACAAAAACAATTGCATTTGTCTAGTGCCTTTAAAAAAAAAGCAAATTGCTGCACATGGACATCCAATCAAAACTGACCACGAGAGACAATGATATTTGAAAAAGTGACTAAATGTCTGAGCAAGAAACAGGTTTTTTTGAAGGACAGCGTGGAAATTAGGTTTCAAAGATTTCCAGAGAATGGGACACAGACAGCTGAAATCTACATTGAGAAAATGCAGCATATTCAAAGGTCTTTCAGATCTTAAACAGATCATTCATTCACCTATTCAAATGCAAAATAATTCATGAGAAACCAGCAATTCTTCAGGACCATTTATCCCTCCACTAACACCACTAAAACTAATTATTAATCTCATGTTATTGTAGGACTTTGTTATGCATACATTTGGTGCCACTAAACAAAACGTGGCTATTTTTACGTCCTTCAGTTAAAATAAAAATAATTGAAAGGTAATAAATATACTCGTTTTGAGAAATAAAATAATTGCTTGATTTACTGTTGTTGAAAAGCATTTTACAGTTATAATAATCAATTTGCCTACAATTATTCGTTAAAAATCAATGATCTGGATAGCCTCTCTACACAGATAATACCAGGCCTCAGATGTTTCAGTAATTATTTCAGATTTCAACGTGACATATTCAGGATCTGAATCTTTTCTGATAAATCCGACACAGATCATCCCAGGGTTATGAACGCCCAATTTATAGACATCCTGACATAATATTAATCTCTAATATTACACAAGCTCTCATAATATTATTAAATTCAAAAGTCGCATGTACATACATAAGTTTGTTCCTGGGCAGAACTTTCTCCCCACATTTAACGACTGTTCCTCCTAATCAAATCTATGTACTTTTGATGCCATACATTGAAATACTGTGGAGGAATGCAACCATATCAAGTGATTGTCCATTTCCAACGTGGACAAAATAGACTGTAAAAACAGAATCTGTTCATTAATCTAACAGCAATATCTGCAGTTTAACATTTGCTGTTAAATCGAGATTTTTAATCTCCACCATAGTCTTTCCTGATGCTTTACTAAAATGGTATTGCTACTATGCATGGCCATAATGTCACAGTGCTTACAACATACATAGTAAGCATAACAGAAGTTAAAAGTTTATCTACTCAAATGTAAATTCAATTACAAAAAATGAGTTTTAATTATTGCCAAATAACATCTCTGGCACCAAAATTTGACAAGAGCAGAGTCTCAGTCCTTCAAATCTTGATTATCTTTTTTTGAAATCTCCCATTCTTTTAATCAATTTTTCTTTCCCATGCTTTATTTTGCCTCTGTGCCTACTACCTAATGTTTAAAATTGTTTTTCCTAGTTTTGATTCTGAACTTCTTATTAAGAATTTTCAAATTATTGTTAAAGAGATCCAACTTTGACTTGTACACTTCCCACTGGCATCAGTTATCCCATGGAGCAAACAAAAACTGTCCAACAGATCTATCCTTTTCATCCCATCATTTTCCATTATTGCCAAGAACCTGCAGTAATGTAACCAAATGATAAACATCTAGTTCTTTATTATAAATCAATTAAGGAACTAATTAAATTCATCTTTGAAAACTTCTTCCTCATTCCAATCATTTTTAATATAGTTCAAATTCCTCTTCATTATTCAAACTGGACTTACTGGATCTGATTAACATCTATTATTTGTGTTTATCCACTTTTCTGAATTATTGACCCTTATTCATGGTGGGTTATTTCAACTCATTCTAACCCCTACGAATCCCACGGACCTCTCGTTCAGCTGGACATTTTATGTGTACATTTAAACTGTGAGCATCAGTAAACTTAAAAAAAGTTGGGACATCTACATGTCCATCAAGCATGACCTCCAATTTTATTATTTGCACTTTTGAATAGGATGCAAGCCTTGGTCTTTTTCCCTATTCACCAACTGAAAGTTAGAATTTCTAGTTTCTCCATGCACAAATTAGTTCTGAACGGCTAACTCAACACAAAGCAGCATCCACTATGCCTCAGTTCCATGTCATTATCACTAACACCCCTGGAAATACTATACTTTGGTTATGAAATTCACTATGTTCTCTTTTTTCTCTCTAATCTACTTTTTTAATGCATTTGTTATTTTTGCTTACTAGTAATAAGTGTGGCTCTTTAACAATCCTTTAAAATATTTTTTTATAAGATGCTCAGAATCAAAATAAGGAAATATCAGTTTAAACATGTAAAGCATAAATATACAGAGGCAAAATGAGGCAGACTGAAAGAATAAGAGCTTACAAAAAAAAAAAAAATGTCAAACCTCAAATAATAAATAGATAATAGATAATAATAAATATTAATAAAATAAACAAATAATTTGGCGCTACAAAGATTATTTGGCAATAATTAAGTCAAAGGAATAGAACAGTACAGCACAGGAAGGAATAGGCCCTTTGGCCCACTGTGTCCATGCATAAAATAATGTCAAGCAAAACTAAACTCCTCTGCCTGCTCATTATCCATATCCCTCTAATCCCTGTGCCTAACCAAAAACCTTTAATGTAAATGCCACTATTGTATCTGCCTCCACCACCTCCACTCCTGGTAGGGAATTGCTTAAATTCCTGGCCATCAATACCCTGGAGTACACCACTGACCAGAACATTAATAAGAATATTATGTTCCAAGAATGGCCAAATGCTAAACATCTGCAGTGACCAACTCCTGACTTCCAAAAAAACATTTTAAACATCTGCAAACACAAGTATCTGATGGAATTCATATTCATACCTGGATGAGAATAGTTTCAGCAGCTTTAAAAAAAAAAACGATAACCCCTCAGACAAAGAATGCCATATACATTCACCGTCTCCAAATCACCAGACAATGGTTGTAATATATACACAATCTATAAACCACTCTGCCATAATTTGTAAGACAACTCCAACAGCTCCTCTCAAACGTCTGACCTCTAGCAGCAAGAAGTGCACTACTCCAAAGGAACAACAGACTCTTAAAGTTGTCTCCATGTCACATCATTTCAAAAATTCTAAACATAATTTTTCCTTGTTAAAAATTCCATGGAATATAACAAATAATACTGGGTAAGAACCTTTATGCAATGGTTCAGATGATTGCTCACTAATAACGTTTCAAGTGAACAGGTATTAAGTACGGCCTTGACAGCAACGCCCAATTTATACGAGAATAGAAAGTTATAAAATCCAAAACCTTATGATAGTCAAAAAAGCTTTTGGTACATTGGCCTTCATCAGTCAGAGTATTGAGTAAAGAAGTTGGGAGGTAATGTTGCAGTTGTCTAAGATGTTTGTGAGACCTCATTTAGAGTATTGTGTTCAGTTCTGGGCACCATGCTATAGGAAAGATGTCAAGATGGAAAGGGTACAGAGAAGCTTTACGAGGATTATGTCAGGACTAGAGGGTCTGAGCTATAGGGACAGGTTGAGTAGGCTGGGACTCTATTCCCTGGAGCGCAGGAGGATGAGGGGTGATCTTATAGAGGTGTATAAAATCATGAGAGGAATAGATCGGGTAGATTCACAGAGTCTCTTGCCCAGAAAAGGTGAATCGAGGACCAGAGGACATAGGTTTAAGCTGAAGGGGAAAGATTTAATAGGAATCTGGGGTAACTTTTTCACACAAAGGATGGTGGGTGTATGGAACAAGCTGCCAGAGGAGGTAGTTGAGGCTAGCACTATCCCAACGTTTAAGAAACAGTTAAGACACAAAAAGCTGGAGTAACTCAGTGGGACAGGCAGCATCTCTGGAGAGAAGGAATGGGTGTCCTTTCGGACAGGTACATGGATAGGACAGGTTTGGATGGATACGGACCAAACAAAGGCAGGTGGGACTAGTGTAGCTGGGACATGTTGGCCGATGTGGGCAAGTTGGGCCTAAGGGCCTGCTTCCACACTGTATCACTCTATGATGGTCCGGTTTTGTTATTTAATTTTCAGGAGATGTAAAAATATAGGAAAGAGCAAGTAGACACGTAGAATGGCTCTGATATAAAAGGGATTATATTCTTTACTTTTTCCTCTTTCCCTGCGTTTACTTCATCTTTAGTAATTTATTTTGCATTTTGTCTATAGTTGCATTCTTTAGCCAGCAATCATCGAGAGAAAAAAAACAATTAAATGTAAACAAAAAGGGGATTAAAAATGTAATAAAACAAAAAGGCAGATTTAAAAAAAGTCACAAGGCCATAGAGCTTGTCCCATGATAATTTTTTACTTCAATATAGAGATAACAGCACTAAAAGTAGTATTATTTTTAGGTACCTGTATTAGAAACAAGACCTGAAACACCAGGTACACAATTTAATTACATTAAAACCACTTTAGTAATTTTTAAAAATAAGAACTACTGTTCAGAATTATTTAGAGCAGAGAAACAGAAGCCATAAGAAAAACATGTTAAACTGCTGTCTGACATTTTTCAGTTAATTATAATCAAATTTGGTTATACCCAGTTAGCATTTGGTTAACATTGCAGATCCGACCCGATCCTTTCCCTGTAATAGAATTGCTATTTCCCTTTCTCTCTCTCTCACCACACCCACTATCCCATAGAAAGATTACTTGAAAATTGTAATTAATTAAATATATGTTCATTGTGCCAGCACAATGGGTAGCCTACACAAGGCCACATTAAGTATTAAAGTCTGCTCTACATGGAATCATGCCAGTGTTTAAAAATGAATACTAAGATTTTTGCATATGTCAATGGGAATACAAAGGGAATGCATAGAAACTATTCAATTTACTACTCACAATTTCCAACACCAAAAATAATATTGTTAGTTTATAACTCAGGACTGGCTATTCCTCTATTCTCCATTGTGTGCACAATAAGCACATGCAAGCATACTATAAAGCAATTCAATCAAAAGGCAACTAAAACGGTTGCTGCATCTTTTTTCTTCAAATTTGATTACCCAAGGTGTTCAAATGAGTGTCCATACCAATAGCAAACCCTGAAACAATACCTTAGTCTTTTATATAGCATTTAACTGGTTCAGTTGAAGATTACAACCAAACAGACCTTAAGAAGACGGCAGTAAGAACTGTGCAATGAATCTCATTACACATTTCCATCAAGCACATTTAACAAAGCACAGTTCTAGGATGTGAAGCACGGCAAAATCTTCCACAAATAAATTAAAGAATGGTAACCCCAGCCTTCATTTACAAAATACATAAAGTCTAGACAGGAGATTCTAATGACTTACTTGCTGATTGTGAAGAAGCTGCTTGCTTCACTGCAGCACTTGCAGGCTTGGCAATCTTGCTGGGAGCTTTCAGCCCACTAGGTTTTAGCAGACTCATCCTTCTCTGCTTGCTTATTCCTGCCTTTGTTTCAATAAAAAGTATTTCCAAATCATCGAATCATCTGCACGTTTTTTAGATAATGTCATTTAAAACCTGCAGAGAGAACATTACTAGAGTGAAAAAATATTTTAGCTGCCATGAAATGGGTTTGAAGTGTTGCAGGAAGCAGTAGATAAAACAGCTTCCTCCTGACAAAGCACAATGCTCTTTTCCACATGCCTGAGCTCCTATCAATTTCAATTAGGTCCTTTCCTGTGCTTGTAGTTTTTATAAAAATGTTTGAAAAAATAACAATTTTTCCAGTTTTAATTTTATTAATCACTCAGAATTTGAACATGCAGTTTAAAATTTTTCACTCATGAGTCAAAGTTAATTTCAATATTTTGTAATAACTTCCAATCTGGATTATTTTTAAATCACTTGAAATTTTGTGTGCCTTTGTTTGCTACAAGAATATATGATTTTTGATTATATTCCCATTTACACATCACCTTGCCAAACCAAGGGTAGCATGTTATATTAAAACAAAGCAGTAACCAAAATATAATTATACATTTTTAGAACATCAAAGGCAATAACATATGATTAAACCATGAATCTCATGTATTATTAATAACCATACTCTACAGAAGCCAGTGATTAATTCCGTCCGAAAAAGAAAACCGTGTCTTGATGTTGCTTGCTCAGTGAATCAACACATCATTTAAGGTCCCTTGCCACTCTCACCATGGAATTTTGTGTTCACTTTCAAAATGGAATAAACTAAGTTATCCAAACACAGGAGTGAACTAACATCATGCAGGTAGAGGAGTTCAGCACATTCCTGCGGTGCTTTAACAATTATTGCATCCACAATTACGAATCCTGTCCCTAGATTTCAGTTATTGGACAAAATGGCCTGTCCCACTGTACGAGGTGATTCAAGAGTTCTCCCGAGTTTTCCTCTGATTCGAACTCGGAGAATATCTGTAGCGGGCCCGTAGGAGTTCGTGGATTTCTCATAGCGGCTCGTACGAGTAAAAAGTAACAATATTTTTCATCACAAGTATTTTTTTTACTCGTGAACATTTTTCACAAGTTTACCGGATTTCCCGAGTACCTACCGTTAGCATTGCGAGCCGCAATGGGACATCCACAAACTCCTACAGACCCGCTACAGACATTCTCCGAGATCGAATCAGGGGAAAACTTGGGAGAACACTTGTATTGCCTCGTACAGTGGGATAGGCCCTTTAGCTATACAATCCAAAAGCTCATTTTATTGTTTATTGACCACCCTCCCCAAACCAAACATTTACCTACCTAGTTCCTGAATATCCTGCTCATTTCTCCCATTTACTTCTACAATCTAATTTAGAATATTTTTCCATCAACTTTACCCATCAAAAACAAATTCCTGAGCCTGAACTCTGAATAAAATTCATTTTCTGCTATGTTCTAAATAGTTTTCTTTTTGGTTACTCTTGCCTCACTGCTCTTATTTACTGGTCTGTCAACTAGAGAACCTATTTCTCTTCTATCCCTGTAGAATAATAACACCTTTAGAATTGCATTCCATAATGTTTGTGAAATCCACACATTTATTTTACAAATGAACACACAAACTAGCCACAATGTTAATTTGCGTATAACCTCAACTCCACCTTCCCACCTACCTATAGTAATCTTTCATGCTTTATTTATCAAGAATTGATCTACTTCCGCCTTAAATATATTCCGACACTGCACCCTTTGAGGAAGAGAGCTTCAAAGATTTGCAACTCCTGCCTATTTGTACAATGACCCCTAGTTCCAGATCCTCCCACAAGTGGAAACATTCCCTCTACACTCACCATATTAAGACCCCTCTGTACCTTATGCATTTCAATTCTTAGAAACTGCTAATCTTCCTCAGAAGACAATCTGCCCATTCTAAATATCCGTCCAATAAACATTCCCTGACTGCTTCCAATACATTTACATTCCTTCTTAATTAAGAACACCGTTGTACACAGTACTAGCTATGTAGTCCCAGTGATAGTCAATGTAATTGAAAATGAACTTCCCTCCTTTTGCAATCAATTCCCAAACAATAAACGATAACACCGCTATCTTTCCAAATTACTTGCTTAACTTAAATTCAGGCATTTTGCAAACTATGCATTTAGACATCTAGATCCATTTCCACATCAGCATTGTCTCATAATTTAGATAATTATTTTATTCCTCCTGCAAAAATAAACCATTTTAATCAATTTTATTACCTCCTACATCTTGGGCATTTACAGTGCCCTCCATAATGTTTGGGACAAAGACCCATCATTTATTTATTTGCGTTTGTACTTCACAATTTGAGGTTTGTAATTTTTAAAAAATCACATGTGGTTAAAGTGTACATTGTCAGATTTTAATAAAAGCCATTTTTATACATTTTGGTTTCACCATGTAGAAATTACAGCAGTGTTTATACATAGTCCCCCCATTTCAGGGCACCATAATGTTTGGGACACAGCAATGTCATGTAAATGAAAGTACTCATGTTTAGTATTTTGTTGCATATCCTTTGCATGCAATGACTGCTTAAAGTCTGCGATTCATGGACATCACCAGTTGCTGGGTGTCTTCTCTGGTGATGCTCTGCCAGGCCTGGGTTGCAGCCATGTTTAGCTTATGTTTGTTTTGGGGCTAGTCCCCTTCAGTTTTCCCTTCAGCATATAAAAGGCATGCTCAATTGTATTCAGATCGGGTGAATGACTTGGCCATTCAATAATTTACCATTTTTTAGCTTTGAAATACTCCTTTGTTGCTTTAACATTATGTTTGCAATCATTATTTTGCTGTAGAATGAACTGCCAGCCAATGAGTTTTGAGGCATTTGTTTGAACTTGCGCAGATAGGATGTGTCTATACATTTCAGAATTCATTATGCTATCATCAGCAGTTGTATCATCAATGAAGATAAGTGAGCCAGTACCTTCAGCAGCCATACATGCCCATATCATAACACCCCCACCACCGTGTTTCACAGATGAGGTGGTATGCTTTGGATCTTGGGCAGTTCCTTCTCTCCTCCATACACTGCTCTTGCCATCACTCTGATATGTTATTCTTTGTCTCATCTGTCCACAAGACCTTTTTCCAGAACTGTGGTTGCTCTTTTAAGTACTTCTTAGTGAACTGTAACATTCCATCCTATTTATCTAGCTAACCAGTCATTTGTATCTTGCAGTGTAGCCTCTGTATTTCTGTTCATGAAGTCTTCAGCAGACAATGGTCATTGACAAATCCACACCTGAAGAGTTTTTCTGATCTGTCGGACAGGTGTTTGGGGATTTTTCTTTATTATCGAGAGAATTCTTCTGTCATCAGCTGTGGAGGTCTTTCTTGGCCTGCCAGTCCCTTTGCGATTAGTGATCTCTTTCTTCTTAATGATGTTCCAAACATATGATTTTGGTAAGCCTAATGTTTGGCTGCCATCTCTAACAGTTTTTTATTCTTGTTTCTAGGTCTCATAATGACTTCTTTGACATTCATTGGCACAATTTTGGTCCTCATGTTGATAAACAGCAATAAAAGTTTCCAACGGTGATGGAAAGACTGGAGGAAAGACTAGGTGCTGAGAGGTCTCTTATACCTGCATTAAGGAGGCAATTAAACACACCTGAGCAATTACAAATGCCTGTGAAGCCGTGTGTCCCAAACATTATGGTGCCCTGAAACGGGGGGACTATGTGTAAACAGAGCTGTAATTTCTACATGGTGAAACCAAAATGTATAAATATGGCCTTCAATAAAATCTGACAATATGCACTTTAACCACATGTATTACACATCTTAAATTGAGGCAAATAAATAAATGACGGGTCTTTGTCCCAAACATTTTGGAGGGCACTGTATTTTCTACAATAACCGTTACTATGACACCTATCAAATCAAGTATGGTGCATCCACTGGTTCACTTTTATCAACGCATTACTTCTTCAAAGAACCCCAATGTTGGTCATAATTTTCCTTTCATAAAAACTTGCCCAGTTTGATTTGTGGAATGTACTATATGGGTAGACAACAAACAAAGTACAATCTTCGAGGTGTCACACACTATGCTGAGGGACTGCAGCCATATAGATAGCCCAATTCATGACGAGAATCTACTTTCCCTTATACATAAGGCCCAACTGTGGCATGTACACACACCTAATAAAGGCACCTGTGCATCTGGAACTGACTCATTTCAGATGTTTTACATCTTGATCCTTATCATCTTGAGTCACTTATTTTTACCACATTGCCAGTTAAATGCTTTTTACTGTTCACTTGTCGATCTGAAATTTTCAAGTAAAAAATACAATACATTTATTTAATTGCTGCTGCAAATTAAAACTCCATGATGCTTAAGCTTTCAGATCATATGTACTGGTAACGCCCATTGTACTCTACACTTTGACTGCAGCATTAATATTTAAACTGTGGGCCTTGACGACTGAGATGGTTTTATTTAACATGGTTTAATTAGTTTAGAGATGCCTTCGGGTCACCAAGTCCACGCCGATTAGCAATCCCCGCAGATTAACACTATCCTACACATAATAGGGAAAATGTACCTGCCAATTAGCTTACAAACGTGTACATCTTTGGAGCTAAAGAATGCTTCTCTGCTCAGGGCGGTTTCCTGCCACAGGCAACTGAATAATGGAATCCATAGTAATTCAGTCAAGGTGGTGGTCGCCAAGTGAGCTGAGTGGGACTCATTGGTAAATCTGTAACCCTCAAGAAAGATATTCACCACCAACGATTTAAGAAACTCTGTTCTAGATGAAAAATAAAATGGCAGCCATCTAAATATGTCACATGAATGCTTAATGTGGTTTTATTCCAAGCTGCACCATGAATTTAATAGAACTTACTATTTGCTCTACTCGTCCACAATGATCACAAACAAATATATACAAATTAGAATATTAAACAAGCAGCGAGAGTTGTGATTGAATACGATGAGCTATCACAATTTGACATATAATCTTGATTTTAACATCACAAAACTAATTCAACACATTCACTTGCCAAAATAGTGAAGTTCACTGGAGATCTAATGTAAAGCAGCCTTCTAGTATATTATCTTATTCATACATTTTCAACTACATGACAACGTACATTCTTACTTCCTTGGTACATTGCATCGTTGCATTAGGATGATAATTTTCATAAGTTCATGAGACATCGGAGCGGAATTAGGCCACTTAACGCAGAGTCTATTTTGCTACTCAATCATGGCTGATCTCTCATTATCTCTGAACCCCATTCTCATGCCTTCTCCCCATAACCTTTGATGCCCTTCCTAACCATGAACCTATCAATCTCTGCTCTAAAAATACCCAAAAAACAGCCTCCAGAGCCGTCTGTAGCAATTAATTCCACAAATTCACCATGGAATGGCTGAAGAAATGTCTCCTCATCTTTCTAAATGTATATCCTTTTATTCTGATAGCGTGCCCTCTGGTCCTGGACTCTCCCACTAGTGAAAACATCCTCTCCACATTCACTATATCTAGGCCTTTTAATATTTGGTAAGTTTCAATATCCATCCTCATACTTCAATTTTTTCCCCCTTTACAAGTCTTCGAACAGCCTGAATGCTTTTTTTTAATTAAAAAAAAAAAATTATAAATGGACCCAGCCTATCTCTATACAATGGCAGATAGGGTTTAAACTGTACTAGAAAAGAATTCAGATGCTGGTTTAAACCAAAGATAACTACAAAATGCTGGAATAACACAGCAAGTTAGGTAACATCTTTGAAGAAAATGGGTACGCAACGTTTTGGGTTGGGACTCTCCTTCAGTCTGAAGGGTCCTGACCCGGAACATCTTCTATCTATTTTCTCCAGGGTTTAAACTGTGTCTATTTCTTGAAGATAAACATGAAAATGACTCGAGGCTTCTGCACTCTAAGTGCAAGATATGGCTCACATCTGCACTATTCAGCAAACCCAGTGGTACCTTCCACCCTAGTGGGGGTATTTTTTGTAATACCAGTCTTTGTCACAATCACAGTTGCCACTTCATTTTAGCTGCATCCCACACCAAGCTTTTGATGCATGCTGCAGCTCCTCCACACCATATTCCCAGTACCTTTCAATGCAAGGCAAGGTGCACCATGCTGATTGTCAAAACTCTCACCTCTTTTCCAGAGCTTGGTGTTTCTTTGGTTATTGACTCTGCCTCAAATTTTCTCAAAATTAGATTATATTAATCTGCACATTAGATTAGCTCAATTTATAATTGTTGAATAATTGGGATTGTAAACCAATATATTTTCCTTGATCTCTTATTTGTCAATCAGAGATGGACTGCGCTCCTGCTAACCAGTCCAAGGCCAAGCACGAGTACTTGGAGTTGGAGTTGGCAAAAAAAACCCAGTCAAGGTCTCGTAAAACCAAATTACACAATGCTTAACTATCACAAACGTTTGTGAATTTAGGGCTCACAACATAATGCCATTTAAAAGAATAACTACAATATGTTTTGTGGTGACAAAATCTAAAATCGAAAACTGATGTTACATTAGTCAAGAAGCATCATGGTATGAAGGAAAAGTGAGATACCAGCAGTCATTGTTTCAACATCAGAAAAGCAAGTTCAAACTCACGATTTTATCTACAATCGGTGTTAGTATCGATAAGTCCAAAAGGATTTAAATGTGACTAAAACAAAACTTTGACATTGGTTACAATCCTAATGACAGCCATGTAGCGTGTTGGTATAAAAATAACTCTATTATTCAAAATAATGTGATTTATTAAATTGCAATTTCATGCATTTAATAGAAACAGGGCAGACCTAAAAAAGAATCCTACCAATTTGGCCTGCACATAATGGAGGAGAAGGAACCTTGTACGGTGGGGGTGCCTTACATGCAGTCAACTTCAAGAAAGAAGCTTAAACCTTGATAGTTAATAAGCAAGGGGAAAGATTACTGCAACTATTCAGGAACGTGGAAATGAAGTTACAGAGCGGCCATCATAGTATTGTGTGACAGATTAAACTTGAGATGCTAAGTGGCTTATTTCTGCTCCAGATTTGTATCTTCTTATGTTTAAGAACAACTCATGACCATTTCCTTGTCTGCGGAGGGTACTGGAGAATGGCACCTCTGAAGGTTTAGGCTTTTCTTGAAATTAAGTGCAAGACTAAGACTAACTAGGAGAACAAACCTTGTACGGTGTGCAAACGACATCTATAAAACACTTCCAGATGAAGTAGCTGCCTTCCATCATCTAAAATAATTTAGCTGGATAAAGGATCTGTTTCACAGCAATCTAACAGCTGCTGCAGCAGCAATACTATAGGCGGGTTAGCCTGACTTCAGTGGTTGGCAAGATTTTAGAGTCAATTATAAAGGATGAGGTTACGCAGTAACAAGTTCACGATAAAATTGGCCAAAGTCAACATGTGAAGGGAAGATCTTGCCTGACGAATTTGCTGGAGTTCTTTGAGGAACTTAATAGCAGGACAGACAGAGGGGATGGAGGCTGTAGATGACCTAGATTTTCAGAAGGCCTTCAATAAGGTGCTGAACGTCAGGCTGCTAGGGAAGATGAGAGACCATGGTGTTAAAGGGAAGATACCAGCATGGATAGCAGGTTGGCTGGATGGCAGAAGGAAAAGAGTTGCAATAAAAGGTGTTTTTCAGGTTGGTTGCCAGTGACTAATGGAGTTCCGCAAGGGTCGGTGCTGGGACTGCTTCTCTTCACGTTGTATATTAATAATTTGGATAAGGGGATTGAAGGCTTTGTGGCCAAGTTTGCTGATGATGCATCGATAGGTGGAGGGGCAGGCAGTGTAGAGGAAGCAAGGACTCTGGAGAAGGACTTGGACAGGTTAGGAGAATGGGCAGAGAAGTGGAAGATGAAATTCAGCATAGCAAAGTGTGGAGTCATGCATTTTGGTAATAAGAATAAAGGCGTAGATTATTTTCTAAATGGAGAGAGAATCCAGAAATCGGAGATGCAAATGGACTTGGAAGTGCTGGTGCACGACACCCAAAATGTTAACTTGCAAGTCGAAAACCGTAGTAAGGAAAGCAAATTCAATGCTAGCATTTATATCAAGAGGACTGGAATACGAAAACAGAGATGTAGTGCTGAGGCTCTATAATGTGCTGGTCAGGCCACATTTGGAGTACTATGAGCAAATTTGGGCTCCATATCTGAAGAAGGATATGCTGATTCTGGAGAGGTCCAGGTTTACAAGAATGATTCCAGTAACGAGTGCGTTAGCATATGAGGAGCGTTTGACCACATTGGGCCTCGACTCACTGGCGTTTGGAAGGGAAGGGGGACCCTCATTGAAACTTACAGAATAATGAAAGACATAGATTGAGTGGATGTGGAAAGGATGTTTCCACTGGTGGCAGAGTCTAATACCATCAGATTAAAGAGTGCTCTTTTGGAAAGGAGGAGAGGAGGAACTTCTTTACACAGAGGGTAGTTAATCTGTGGAACTCATTGCCACAGAGGGCTGTGAAGGCCAAGTCAGTGGATATTTTTAAGACTAGAGATAGACAAATTCTAGATTAGAATGGGTGCCAAGGGTTATGGGGAAAAGGCCGGAAAATTGGATTAGGAGGTAGAGCTCAGCCATGATTGAATGATGGAGTAGACTTGATGGGCCGAATGGCCTAATTCTACTCTTATAACTTGAGAACACAAGTGTAAAAAAAATGGTTCTTCAGTTGAATTAATCAACAGTCATGCTGGAGTTAATTGCATTTGTGAGATTAATGTGATACTGAGGTTCAAGAGGAACATAGGCAAGAGTACCAACTGGAGAGGATATTTGCACTGCAATGTGCTTGAACTTGAACAACCAGATTTAGAATGGACTGACTGTGTGGGGCTAGCTGTATGGACAGTGCCAGGGATAATGTGAAGGAAGGAACTGCAGGTGATGGTTTACACCATAGACACAAAATGCTGGAGTAATTCAGGACAGGTAGCATCTCTGGATAGAAGACATTCCTTCACCAACATTTTGTGTCTATCTTTAGTGCCAAGGATAAAATGGACTGCAAGGGAAGTGCTATTTTTCATGTCCAAAAACAATGTAAAAGTAAGCACTACAATTTTCACAGCAAGGGCTAACATCCAAATATTACAGTTTAAATGGTTGCAGAGATATATTTACAGTGTTCTCTATAAAGGGTCTCAAGGGCTTTTGCAACTATCCTCCTCAAGGGCCACTGCAAGCAGAATGTTGTTATTATATTTCAGGCAAGGTTGATTGATACTTGATAAGTAAAGGGATGAAAGGTTACTGCATCTATTTGGGAACATGGAGATAAAGTTACAGATCAGCTGCCAACATCGTATTGTGTGGCAGATTAGACTTGATACGCTAAGTGGCCTACTTCTGCACCTTATTTGTATACTTGTATGCATGGCAACAGCCCATGAGTATTCCCTTGTCTGGGAAAGGGTACTACAGAATGGCACCTTCAAAGATTTGGGGGGGTTTTCTTGCAGTTGGCTAGGTGTCAAAGTTTGCTTGTTTGCTGGACATATTCAACAAATTGAAGTATATAAACTGGCACTGTGAAAATGCAGCATGTTCCCTGTATTCTCCTGCCTTTCTTAAAGGGAATGGTAATTGTCCCACAGATAACCTAAAATGTGACATGTGAACCATATGGTTGGCCTATAAGAGAATGTTTGGAATTGCCTTTCTGAATACATGACAAAAGCCATTAATGGACAAAGTTCCCCCTGCTGTCATCAACAAACTTAAGTTGCTGCAAATTGTTGAGAAGTCTAGCTGAGCTGGAGCTATCACAGAGTCTATGACTCATTGAGGCCAATGCAAACTAATTGAAGCTTTGAAAGAAACACAGTCATGGAGTTTTACATTTCCCATCTCCAGCAGGAACATTTTTCATGCTTGGCAAAAAAATATTGTGAATATTCCAGAGACATAAATCAAACAGAAGGCCATGGCCTTAGATTGGCCTTATCAAAGACTGAGCAGAAAGCTGGTTTCATATTTTAAGCGTGCCTACTGTCGCAGAGACATTTTTATATACTTTTCATTAACAATAATTATATTTCTTCTACTTATTATTGTCATGGTGTTAATATCAGACATTTGGGGTACTTGACAAGATGGAGGATTTCTGTTTAAAAGATCTGTAAAACCTGCTTTTGCAAAAAGGGGCAGAACCATGAGGACCATGGCTCCGGAACATTTGTGGCCTGGGAAGGGGTTGAATAAAGCTGATGTTCAGATGGCCTTTAATTGTTAATATGTATGAGATTTTGCAGAAGGAGCCAAGTCCTGTTGCAAATGCATGCTGGGGTTTGGTTGGGGAAACGATGGGATACAATTATGTTGCAGAGTTTTCCCGCCGCTAATTGTGATGGATCCAGAAGGGTCTCACCAAAGATGTTTACTTTAATTGGGGATAATGTTTCTTTATGTAATAGAGGTGTTTCACCCGAAGTGCTTTGTGTTGAAACTATGTTATGTGCCATTATATGATTGGGTTAGGGAACTGTCATTCAATGTATTTTGCAGCCCATATGGATAATTGGCTTGTAGGGGTTGTCCTCATGTCTTCTGGGATGTGTGTTCTATTTGCGCGAGGCTGTTGATACAAGGAACGGACCCGCAGTATTGGAATAGGTATTGTGTTGGTATTGTGCACAATAAAAGATAGTTGGATTTCCAATGTTCGTATTCGGTGTTTGACTGAACCAGGCTAAGGGGAGTAAGTTTAGGAACAGAATTACAATGGCCCAGTTTTTTTTTTAAATCCTGGTCCTTGCCACAATCTCAGCATGTTTTCATCCATCTCTCAAAGTAATCTGAATCACTGTAAAAGATCTTCAATATTGGGAAACCTTTTCAGGGTCAAACATAAGATGGGGTCTTGAGGTGGGAATGAGTTATTGCTTGGATCCAGACACATACAAAACTTAAAAACATTAAAACTACGATAAATATATTTCTACGACCACCCTAATCTCAATGACAACAATGATAGCCCTCTTACTATATCAGCAGGGCTTAAAATTAATGGTTGCCCGGGTGCCAATGACCACCCAAAGTGCCGCCGGGCAGCCTAAACGGAGAGTCATTTTGCCTGGCTTGGCACTGCAGATACTGGTTTATACCGAAGATAAACACAAAAAACTGGAGTAACTCAGCAGGTCAGGCAGCATCTCTGGAGAAAAGGAACGCAACGTCTCGTGTCGGTGACGGCTGTCGTGCGGGGCAAATATATTATGTGCGGGGTGACGAAGGGTCGGAGCGAATGACGGGCCCCGAACAGCGGCTCCTCCTCCTCCCGCACCCCGCCCGCCCTGATAGCGGCCGTTGCTTGCAAATCCGCTAAATGCGATAACCGCTTTCAAAACAAACCCTCCCGTATGCCGAGGCCGGGAGGAGGGAGGGGGAGGCCTCTTTCCGCCGTCTGAAGCAGCTGCACCAAAGATCCTATAGCTGTAGGATCTTTGAGCTGCACCGCTCGGCCACGCACCTTGCTGTTGGCTGGCGGAAGATGGCGGAGGCAGGTGGCGAGTAGATCCCAACCGTCTCCCCCTTTGGCGACAGCACTTGGCGATGGACAGGTACGGCCAAGGCTGTGAGGCGATGTTGTCTGAGTAGCGCTGACCTTCTTTCCTCCCCAGCTCCCCTCTCTCTTGTACGCCCCCCTTCCACCCCCCCCCCCCTTATCCTGAGACCCCACCTCTCCATCCCGCGCTGATCCCCATTCCTGCCTCTGTTCAGTCCTCACTGGCATCCCCCCCCATCTAATCATCCTGCGCTATTCACCCTATCCACCTCGCATTGATTCTTCTGCCACTCCCCGTCCATCCTACACTGGACCCCAATTCATCCTGTACTTACCCCCCTTCCCATCCATCCTGCACTTCTCACCCCCATTCATCCCGGACCGACCCACCCTCCATTTACCCTGCACTGATACCCCCATCCATCCTGTAGTGATCTCCCCATTCATCTTTTACTGAGCACCCCACTCATCCTATACTGAACCCCTCATTCATCCTGTACTGATCCCCCCCATACATCCTGTACTGATCCCCTTATTTATCCTGCACAGACGCTCCGATCCACATTGTACTGACACCCCCCCATTCATCCTGTACTGATCCCCAGAATGGGGGGGGGGGGAAACAGTCTGAAGGGTCTCGACCCGAAACGTTGCCTATTTCGTTCGCTCCTGAGATGTTGCCTTACCCACTGAGTTTCTCCAGCATTTTTGTCTACCCCATTCATCCTGCACTGAAACCCCCATTCATCCTGTACTGATCCCCCCAATCAACACCACTGACATGCCCCGTGCTCTCCCCTCACAATTTTACATACAACACGTACTAATTCACCTGCTTCAATCCATCCATTCCGCACCGATTGCCATCTCAATCAACGCCACTGCCATCTACCCACCCCGCACTGATTCACGTATATTATGGAGGGCACATTGTGTTTAGTACAGTTGCCTTTAGTAAATACCTGTGCATAATTTTACTTTCTAAAGAGGTTTTTAGTCCAAACCAATTGGAAGTTGCAGCAGTATTAGATATTTGACTATTTAAGACGACATTTGTTCAAAATGTGATGAATAAGACATAATGGATACTTGTCTTTATTAGCTGTGGCACAGAACACAAGAGATGGAATGACACGGTACAGCTTTATAAAACGGTTAGGCACACTTGGAGTATTGAGTGCAGTTCGGGTCACAATTACAGGAAGGACGATTGCACTGGAGAAAATGCAGAGCAGATACATCAGGATTATGCCAGGATTGGAGCATTTTGGTTCTTCAGAGAGACTGACAATAAACAATAGACAATAGGAGTAGGTCATTCGGTCCTTCGAGCCAGCACCGCCATTCAATGTGATCAGAGCTGATCATCCCCAATCAGTACCCCGTTCCTGCCTTCTCCCTATATCCCCTGACTCTGTTATCTTTAAGAGCCCTATCTAGCTCTCTCTTGAAAGTATCCAGAGAATCGGCCCCTGACGCAGAAAATTCCACAGGCTCACAACTCTGTGAGAAAAAGTGTTTCCTCGTCTGTCTTTACTTTGTGTACTAGTCATGTCTCTACTATTTATTTCATTCCCCTTACATGTTTTTCCTCTACCTGCAAAATTTCTGTAAGGTGTCCTTGAGACTCTTGAAAGGCGCCCATAAATAAAACGTATTATTATTAATAAATGGCTTACCCCTTATTCTTAAACTGGATTGATTGGGAATATTTACCATGGGACAGAGACTGAGGGGTGACCCTACAGAGGAATATGAAGGGGGGGGGGGGGGGGGGGGGGGGGGGATAGGGTAGAAAATAAATCCATTTTGCCTTTTGCGGGTCTGTCCCAGGGCATGGATTTAAGGTTTGGGATAGGAGGTTTAGAGAGTTTTTGAGGGGGCGTTTTTCCCCCCATACAAAGGGTGGTTGGAGTGTGGAATGCGCTGCCTTAAATAGTGGTGGAGACAGATACTATCATGACATTTAAGAAGCATCTAAGAAAGTATCTGAATCGTCAATGCGGTTAAGTGGGATTACTGTATAGGTACAATAGAAAGGAGCGCAGCAACTTCAACAAACCAGAGACCACACACAAATGTGACTTTTGCCACAGAGACTGTCACTCCCGCATTGGTCTCGTCAGTCGCAGCCGACGCTGCTCCAGCTGAGGTTTGGAGCAAGCAGCCAACATCTAGGATGCATCACGCATGGTCAGTCATAACCGAGGGGGCCTACTGCAATAGGTATGGACACGCGATGGACACAAAATGCTGGAGTAACTCAGCAGGACAGGCAGCATCTCTGGTTAGAAGGAATGAGTGACATTTTGGGTCGAGACCATACTTCAGACGTCTCGACCGGAAACGTCACCCATTCCTTCTACCCAAAGATGCTGCATGTCCCGCTGTGTTACACCAGTATTTTGTGTCCATCTTCAGATTAAACCAGCATCCGCATTCCTTACTACAACGTAGGTCACGCTATGACCCTTTAGTCACTTCAAGTCAAGTCACTTTTATTTCTATAGCACATTTAAAAAACAACTCTCGTTGACCAAAGTGCTTTACATTGGTGGAGGTACTAACGTTATACTACAGTGGTTCATAGATTAAGTACATACATAAATAAATACATACATAGCCCTCCCTCAGAGGACGTGAAAGATGAGTTTTAAGTCTCGACAAAGTCGATGAAAGGGGCAGTTCTGATGGGAAGAGGGATGCTGTTCCAAAGCCGAGGAGCTGCAACCGCAAAGGCGCGGTCGCCCCTGAGCTTATGCCTATAACGTTGGATGGTCAGTAACCCCAAGTCGGCCGATTTGAGGGACCTGGAGGTGGTGTGGTGGGTAAGCAGACTTTTGATGTAGGTGGGGGCAAGCCCGTTAAGGGCTTTGTAAACATAAAGAAGGATCTTTAGATTAGATTAGATTATATTTGTTTATTGTCATTCAGACCTTTCGGTCTGAACGAAATTTTGTTTCCCTGCAGTCATACATATAATTTAAAAAAATGACAAAAACACACAATCAACACAAATTTAACATCCACCACAGTGAGTTCACCAAACACCTCCTCACTGTGGTGGAAAGCAAAATCTTAAAGTCTCTGTCTCTTCCCTCTTTGTTCTCTTGAAATTCATTCGGAACCGCACAGGGAGCCCGTGGAGAGAGAATCGGGGTGATGTGGTCCCTTTTTCGGGTGCCCGTCAGGAGTCTCGCTGCGGTGTTTTGGACCAGTTGCAGGCGGGACATAAGATTGGCTGATAACAGTGCGAAACCTTTAGGTTTCCTTCTGTGCTGTACATGAACTCTGATTCACTAACATAGAAATTATTAAAATACATTGCATATTGGATTTAATTCAAGACACAAACAATATTTCCAGTATGAATTATATTTATTTCTCTTTTTTTTAAATATTGCATCTTGGCCTAGCATTGGAACTAACAATCTAGATTAATTGACAAAATGCTTGCAAGTTCTATCCTTCATTTAATTATAGGGGAGTCAGAGTCAATTTACATGTTTTTACCAAACACGTTCAGGCAAACAATTTGCCTGCTACATACAATGGTTTACATAATGCGGTAATATAATTTATGTTAAGGATTACAAGTAAATAAAATAAATAAATCTCAGTGCAATGCATGCAAGCTTTATTTAGACAGTAGCCAATGTTTAATGCAAACACTGTTCAGAAGGGATTAGAAAAGCATAGCATACAAAAGGTAATTGCACTTTAACAAGATGTTAACTTAAAAAGACAAAGTGTTGTAACTCAGCTGGTCAGATAGTATCTCTAGAGAACACAGATGGGTGACATTTTGGTTTGGGACTCTACTACAGACTGATAGAGGTGTGGGGAGAAAGCTGGAAGAGAGGTGGGTGCTGGACAAAGCCTGGCAAGTGATAAGATAGATACAGCTGAGGGTTTTGTTTTCTAATTGTGTTATGCATTAATGTCTTATTTTGCTTAAACTTTTTGTTAAATTGAATACTTTAAAATTAATTTATATTTAATTTGTATTCTGTCTGAGTCTACGTTACCATGATGCTGCCGCAAGATCTTACATAGGTACCTGTACCTAACTGAACTTGTACATACACCAATAAACGTGACTACTTTCAATTCCAGTCTCAGAGTTCCAAGGTGAATGATGAGGGACCTGCAGGCTCCATTACAGATTGACACGTATCATCTGATAGTGTAGCCAGGTGTGTAGTTTGTGGGGTGATGCACTTCTTCCACCGTTTGCCACAGGCTTCTGTCAGTGGTCAACACATGAACTTGAGGGTCTCAGAACCAAATGCTCCATCTCCACTTTGTGGGGACAAAAATGTTACCATTTTTCAAGTGACATTTCCCACTGCCTGCATGGTATTCTTTTCTCATGACAAAGGTGGGAATGTTGCGTTTGTTTTAGGAGGCTGGCGTGTCATGCAAATTATGGCCCATTCAATAGAAATTACTCAATTCAGTTTGGACTGGAAATTTTGACTTGAGAGAGTTCAAAGAAACTGATCTGCTTTCCTACCAGTGGATTGGGAGGATTTTACAGACAGTATCTTTTGGTGCCAGCTGTAGGTAGTCAAGTGTCAGAAACAGAAAGGACGGTAGTGGTCATTGCAGAGCAGACCACTGGTTTTATATAAGTTTGAGGTCCTGATCTTCAAACTGCTTTTATTACCAGCATCTTTTCAAGCACATCCTCTCAGTGGGCAAGGAACTGCTCTTCTGAGACAGATTCTGTCCATCTACAGATACATGGACATGAATTTTACTGTAGGACAATTCCATAAGAGAGCAGCAACAACCACTATAATACAGGCTTTTTCCATCTCACAAAAGGTTATTAACACCTACTGGGAGGGACACTAGAGCACCTTCCACAAATTTGGCTGCTGGCTGAAATGCATCACCATCTTATGTTTGCTTCATGTTGGCATGTCAGCCGTGATCCTATCCAAAGCAGTCCAATCTCAGTGAAGACTACCGGTAAGCATGGCTGCCTCACTGCCCCAAAACTTCTCCCAATCTATTGGACTGTGCCTGACACCCAACAAACCTCCTGCAAGAGTGGAACTGATTTATAGGACTAAGTGGGAAATGTTTGATCTATTGGACCTAATCCCCAAATCAGGGTTACTCCTACCTCAGTAGTTATGATGCAGTATGCAGGATGCTTGATTGCCAACACATACAAATACGCTAATACACTTGCACAAAGAAAATTGAGTCACTCTGTACTGTCTTCCCCACCACTGAAGGGATCTACAGAAAACTCTGCCTCAAGGAAGCAGCTAATATAAAAAACCTACACTAACTCTGGTCATGTTCTCTTCTCACTACTACCATCAGAAAGATGATACAGAAGCCCCAAAACAGTTACCTCCAGGTTCTAGAACAGAATCTTCCCATCAGGTTCTTGAAGCACCCTGCTCAACCCAAACCACAATTATACATAGAAACAAAGAAAATAGGTGCAGGAGGGGGCCATTCGGCCCTTCGAGCCAGCACAGCCATTCATTGTGATCATGGCTGATCATCCCGTATCAATAACCCGTGCCTGCCTTCTCCCCATATCCCTTGACTCCACTAGCCCCTAGAGCTCTATCCAACTCTCTCTTAAATCCATCCAGTAATTTGGCCTCCACTGCCCTTTGCTATGTAATTTGGCCTCCACTGCCCTTTGCTATGTAATATGTAATGTAATTTACACTACTGTAGTTGCTTTATGTACTTGGGTTTTTGCAATCTCATGGTCGTATTTACATAGATATATAATAAATTATTAGTTACTCTATTCAGTTAGTTGTTATTGCATCTAATTATGCCTGTAAAACTACAGTTTGAATTTCATGGTTGTATTTCATTGTCATATGAGAAATATACACTTTTCAATCTCAAAGACGTCTAAAATGTAAATTGGCCAATACTTATAGATCAGGTTACCCAGGAAGTCGTCATCTGATATAAACATATCTGAAGAGCAACTGCTGAAAACTTGTACTGTTCTGGGAGTCCAGCTGCCTGGGTTGACCAAACAAATTATTAGTATTAAAAATTCTTTAAGGTCTACCGTTATTTGAAAATATACTGATAACACAGAAATTCATAATTTTACTACAGAAAATATGACCTAAATTTTGCAATGATAGCGATGTCAAAACTTTTTGCTGCCGTCTACCATTACAACATAAGATCGATAGTAACATTTGAATTCCCAAAACATAATTTAACACAGCAACCCTAAAATTGCTGACAATTATTCTGCCCTCCTGCAAAGTTGGGCAGAATATTAAGAATTGGGCAGACAATTATTAAGCCCTCCTGAGAAGATTACGGTCGGTATGTCAAGGAAGACTAACTTCTACAGGTGCACAGTAGAAATCATGCCGACCAGTTGCATCGTGGCTTGGTTCGGCAACTTGAGCGCCCAGGAATGGAAAAGACTACAAAAAGTAGTAAACACTGCCCAGTCCGTCATCGGCTCTGACCTCCCTACCATCGAGGGGATCTATCGCAGTCGCTGCCTCAAAAAGGCTGGCAGCATCATCAAGGACCCACACCATCCTGGCCACACACTCATCTCCCTGCTACCTTCAGGTAGAAGGTACAGGAGCCTGAAGACAACAATGTCCAGGTTCAGGAATAGCTACTTCCCCACAGCCATCAGGCTATTAAACTCCTCAAATAAAACTCTGAACATTGATAGCCCATTATCTGTTTATTTGCACTTTATCTGTTAATTTATCCATGTGTGTATATATTTATATAATGGTATATGGACACACAGATCTGTTCTGTATTCATGCCTACTATATTCTGTTATGCTGAAGCAAAGCAAGAATGTCATTGTCCTATCTGTGACATGACAATAAACTCTCTGAATCTCTTGAAGTTGTCACCAAATAAATTATGAAAAATTCACAAATTGATATGAAGTAATTAGAGAATACTCACAGTAAAATATCCTGTAAATATGGTAGTTAAGCCTAATTTTAGTTTCAATATTTAAGTTTTAAAAACAAATTTTGTTTTTCTCTTCATGGTTTGCTGCAAGGAAAAACTTTTGTGCGATTGTTTGCTCTACCAGCTTGGTGACAGTTCAGTCGCCAGATGCCAGAGGTCCTGTTGAAGAGATATTTCATAGGAGCTGGAAAGGATGAAGTTATCAATGAGGTCACTAAATTATTATAGGCATCTTTATTCAAGATCAGAGAAGAGTACTATTATTTTGTGATTGGTGAGAGAGTAAATTCAAGACCCGTTAGTCCAATGTGAGAGAGGGTTATACAGCACGAAACAGGCCCTTTGGTCCAACTGGTCCGTGCCGACCAAGATGACTTTCTGAGCTAATCCCATATGTGCATTTAGCCCATATCCCTCTAAATCATTCTATCCATTTACCTGTCCAAATGTCTTTTAAACAATGCAATTGGTCCACCTTAAAGCTTCCTCTTGCAGCATATTCCATCATTGAGAGAAAAAGTTTATTTTAGTCTGAAGAAGGGTTTCGGCCCGAAAAGTCACCCATTTCCTTCGCTCCATAGATGCTGCTGCACCCGCTGAGTTTCTCCAGCATTTTTGTGTACCTTCACTACACCTACTTATTTTAACAAGCCAATTTTGTATCCAATTGGGTAGATCACCCTGGTTGATGTGTGATCTAAACTTCCTGACTCGTCGATGGTGTGGGACCTTTTCCAAAGGCCTTCCTGAGGTATATGTAAATAGTATCCACTATCCTGCCATCATCAATCCTCTTTGAAGATAGACACAAAAAGCTGGTGTAACTCAGCGGGTCAGGCAGCATCTCGGGAGAAAAGGAATTGGTGGCGTTTCTGGTCGAGACCCTTCTTCAGACTCTTTGTCAACTTTTTAAAAAGACTTAGTTACGTTGGTGTGAAATGATTTTCCATGAACAAAGCCGTACTGACAATCCCTAATCAATCCTTGCCATTCCAAATAATGATTGATTCTGTCTCCCAGAATCCACATCAGTAACTTTCCCACCACTGATGCTAGACTCATTAGCCTGTAGTTCACTTGCTTGCCCTTCAGCTCTTCTTAAATAAAAGCACAAAATTAGTCACTCTTGGGGCCTCTGGCACCTTACCGATGACTAACAAAGATACAAATATCCCTCCAATTTCTTCCCTAGAATCCCACAATGTCCAAGCATACATTTGTTCAGGACCTGGTGATTTATCCACCTTAATATGCTTTATGACTATGTGGAAATGTTTTAATACATCACTCTTCATTTCACTTAATTCCGTAGCTTCCAGAACATTATCTATGTAAATACAGATGAGACCTTGTCTGATAACACCATGCCCATTTCCAGCAGCTCTACACATGGGCAACCACATCGATCCTTAAAAAAAAGGATCTCTCCCTAGTTTGCTCTTAATATACTTGTAAAATCTCTTGGGATTCTCATACATCTTATCTGCCTGAACTGTCTTGTCCTCCTTTTGCCCTCTTGGTGTCCCTCTTAAGGTAACACCAACATCTCTTATGCTATAAGTTAACTATACTTGACATAGACCACATGCTTTCTCCAAACCAGTGCCTCAATATCCCTCGTCAACCACGATTCTCAAATCCTGCCAGCCTTGCCCTTCATTCTAACAGAAATATACTGTCCTTGAGCACTCTCCACTTCATTTTTTAAAAAATCTCCCACTTGCCAGAGATCCATCCCTCTGGAATCCCGAGATACGAAAAAAATCCTCCCAATGTCTTCAACATTTTCTCACCCAATTTGTGGAGCAGTCCAACCTTTTCCATAACCATTTAAAAACTAATGGAATTAGAACCTCTGGTGGTGGCAAGTTATCAGAAATCAAGACGAGGACAAAATGATTCAACAGTTAAAGAAATCCAAGTCCATTAGAAGAAGTCAATGTGGATTTTTGAAGGGAAGGATATTGATTTTTTACTTGAAGTAATCCGAATAGTAGACAACAGAATGTCAATAAGTGCAGATTTTATGGACTCAGAAAAGGCATTCAATTCCTTTTTTTACATGAACGACCATGATAATTAAAATTCATGGAATGAATGGCAAGGTTAGTTAGGAGTCTACTGTTTTGTACAGTGAGCACTAATTTGCTATGGTCCTTAAAAGAAACTAAATCCTTTTCTGATTTCATAAAACAATAAAAATCAGAATGAATGTAATCTCCTGGATTAGTTTTGATCCACTAAAATTACAAACAAGTTTTACAATTGTTTGCTCCTCACTAGTTTTGAGTTTAATCCAGTTTTATCTGTCAACTACATGGAATGGGGTAGACAGACGAATAGGTTGTTTCCTGTACTTTCATAATATTAGTCAAATCTATAAATTTTAAACCGCATTGTTAAGAACATGGCTATCATAATTGTTTGTAATGAAGAAATATTATATTATAGAACCTCTCGGATAATTACATATGTATGGGCTGGGTAATTTGCAAGAGAAAAGCTTAAGGTTTGCAGAAACACATGTCTCTGCAAGAAATAAAGTACAAAGAAACACATATAGTGAACAGATGAATCAAAACATAGAAACGCTAATCTGAACCTGCATAGCTTAGTTTATTGCTTTGAGGCAATTATAACGCTGGAGGAAATTGTATTTAATATAATTTTGTGTTGAAAAATGGGTTGCTGAATCTCAGGCCAGTGATCATTTCACTGAATCTCTTCTCAGGCCAGTGATCATTTGCTCTTTCTCTATGGCACATTCCTGAGCACCGAGTGTGACATATAGATGGAGGGTTATGGCTGTTTATGCTGAATTCGAGACAGATTTCAAGGCTGAAATATAATAGACTCTGTAGTTAGCTAGCTTTGGCTATGTTAAATTATAATGAGATTGAAATAAGATATAGGATGCGTGTTAAGGGGAGTAGTTGCTTGGAAAGGAAAGAATCACATTGATGGATTTGTGACCTTCCTATGTTACAAAGAAGCGGTTGTACTTTTGAGGTAATGGTCTGAGTCACTAACTCTTTGGACCTGCCTCTGTGTTGGAAGGTTCAGATAATTATCCAGCGCTGAATAAAGAATCGATTTCAACAGCAACAAGTGTTTGAATCAAGCTTTCTTGAATTTAGATTGACAAAAGAACAGTTTAACAGTAATAAATCAATTTTCTGAAACTGAACATAGCTTTTACCCAAACTCAAGAAATAATGGAGGTTATACACTATGTAAATATTCTAAATATACATTGTAATACATCCATGCAATTGTACCAGAACAACCATCCTGCTCTCAACATCTGTAAGACCAAGGAACTGATTGTCAACTTTAGAAGAGAAAGGATGAGGATCTATGAACCCGTCTTCATCAATGGGTCGGTGGTGGCATTTCAACATTTCAAGTTCCTGGGCAAGCAATTCTCTGAAGGTCTATCCTGGATCAAGCACATTGATGAAATCATATAGAAAGCACATCAACGCCTCTACTTCCTTAGAAGATTGAGAAAATTCAGTATGTCGCCAAATACTCTCCTGAACTTCTACGGATGTTGGAGAGCATTTTGACTGGTTGCATCATGGCCTGATTCTGCAAGTCGAACACCCAGGAACAAAGGAGATTACAAAAAGTAGTGGACACGGCCTGATCCATCATGGGTACCGAGCTCCCCACCGTTGAAGGGATCTATAGAAGGCGTTGTATTAAAAATGTCAGCCAGCATGATCAAGGACTTGCACCACTCTGGCCACACTCTTTGTTTCACACTTGCCATCAGGAAGATGGTATGGGAGCCTGAAAACTGTGACCTCCACGGTCAGGAACAGCTTCTTCCAAACAGGAACACTAACTAAACTACAAACTATCTTGGTTGGACTAGGAACTTTGGGCATTTG